>NC_072740.1:132473668-132676605 GCF_026930045.1 Uloborus diversus
TGGTATGTGGTACGAGGTGGGAAAAGGGTATATCTGAATATTTTCTGCACTATACTATTGTTTTTTCCTTATTAGGTCACACACAATGTTCCATTTAGAACTCGATTTATTCTTGCTTGATTTATACTTACTTATTACAACGCACTCAAACGGCGTTTTGATATGGTTTGATTACTAGTTACTTTTGTAGTTTAAATAAATAGTGTATAGTTAAGGTTTAAAAGTTTTTCTTCTAAGTTTACTACATTTTTTTAATGTAGCTTCACTGATTGTACTGTTTATACGCTACTGTGCGTCAGTTATAAAGGTTAGTTTTCTGCCTATATTGTGGCAAGAAAGAGCATTAATTTTTAGAATTTTAATCAATTTCTGCATTGATTAAAATTTTAAACGTAAATACTAAGTACAAATTTTTGAAAAGTAACAGTTTTATCACCGATGAACCTTAGGTATAAAGGAAATGTTTGAAAACAAATCATACGCAAAGAAAATTTCATAATGCAATCAGAAAATACGTAAAGTTATTTCAAAACAAATTTTTAATGACGGTGGATCTCGCTTTATTCATAGGAATTGTAATTGCACTAAAACATTTCATTTTGAACTATCCTTTCAACTTCTTGTTCAACTTTTCCATTTTAAGTTTCGTTAACGGTAAAGATGAGTTTTACTGATTATGAACAAAATATGAGCAAATTGCATTTACAAGGTCTAAGAAACTTATAACTTTAAAGAAGTATAACAAAAATCTTTAACCAATTTACGGCTAATAACAAAAATGTTTTTGTTTCTTAAAGTGAAAGAAAGGGAAAAAAAGTAAATTGATTAAAAAATATTTTCGTGTTGAAAATATTATCTTTCAACACAATAGGTCCTAAACAAAAATTCTGAGGTCAAGATCTCATTTCGAATTCTAACTCTTTCAGCTTACATCATGCGTGACATACCTATTACAAGTTTTACTGAAGAAAGGGTGTGGCTTACCTTGACTGGTGAATCGACTTATTAATTATACTAGTACGCTCCCGTTTTGTTTAGTCCAGAAAACTATTTGCCGACTACTATCAGCTGAGTCATAAAAACACATTACTCTAGAAAGATCAATGAAGGCTTCACGCTTTCGTGCAGAAAATGACATCTCATTTAATGACTTCTTTGTTAGTGATTTTTCTAAACGTGCTAGCTTAATCTTAGTGTTTAATGCATTTTTCAAGATCACACGCTTTGTTTGAGTATTACAGCGGTGTGAGTTTCATTTTTGACATTTCAAAATAATGAAAATAAGAGAGCAATTGTTAAAAACGGGTAATTCTGTAATGCTGCTTCGAGTAGCCCTAGATATTTTACTTTGAAAAGAATTTCCAAAAGAACAGAAACTACTGGAATCGTCATTTTCTTGTGATTTTTCTAATCAAGGTAACACGGTCGTAGTGTTTAATGTGTTTTTTTGATCATATCGTTTTCTTGAGCATTACAGCTGTTGCCGCCTAAAAAATAAACGAAGATTACTGGATAAACATAAACATATCACAAAAAGAAAGAGCTAGGACCTAAATATTGCACCAACACACAGTTATGATTTTTATAATATATGCTGTAAACCACTAATACTAATATTACGCAGTGGATAGGGACGATTTATATGTGCCCCCAGATGTTGTGCTACAAGTGCCCCATCATCTACCTTAGAACTAACTGGTAAAAAAAAATTCTTAATTTAATAAAAAATAAATAAATAACTGTTATAAATGTACTTGACTGTTTATAAATTAGTTTGCAATAATTAAGTTTTGCTTATTAGTTACTTTAAAATATGTTTTCATATGAAAAATTCAGTGATACAAATACATACAACACCTGCTAAAATGAAGAAGTTGCCACCAAAGTAACTTAAAATTGCTCGTTGCTCTAAAAGTTTGACAAACAAGTAGGGCTGGTATTGCCATTATTTGAGAATGTTTCCAGTTTTTATTTGCTTGAAGTTTTTTTTTACTAAACATACCATGTTAACATGTGCCCCCCTTTCCCTTATATGTGAAAAAATATATTTCTAAATTATAGTCTTCGAAAATGTCTCTTAGCATATTTAACCACTAAAACCCTCAATTGTTTTCTAAAAAGAATCTTTTGATGCTGAAAAATATACTTCAAGACTAAAAAAGCATTAACATTTAGTTTAACACTCAACATTTGTTGCTTTCTTCACAAATTTCGTGTTTTGAGTCGTGTTTCTTGGAATCGAAAAGTTTTAGATTATTTCCTATTTTTCTTCTATTAGATCAATAAATGTCAATTTTATTGATTCGTTTTCCTCACTTCAGGCAGTATTTATTCTATAAGGTCCTGTCACGTCCCTCTGGAGTATTTTCTGAAAATAAGTTTCAGAATGTAGCAGATTCTGATGTTTAAAGTCAGAGGGGAGGAGGTAACAAGGAATAAATGATAGTAAGTGTTTATTTCCTTCTCCGTTTTTTCAAAGGACACCTGATGCATTGCTGATGTATTTTTTTAATTCAAATTTAAAGCAAAATATGTTTCTTTTAATTGGGAAAACGCTCGTAAGCCATTAGAGAAGTATAAATGGTATTGTTTTAAAAATTAAGATTTAAAAAAAAGTAATATTTTTTAGTTTACAAATGTTTGTTCATCCGATAGATAATTTTATGAAAGATTGTTTAAATTCCTTACTCTTAGGTTAAATGTAATAAAAGAAACGTAAACCCATTTTTTCCATAACTTCATGCAAGCAAATGAGGAAAGATAATTTTGTGAATTCATTTCATCTGATACTCTACTTATTTTCTTGGTCATCTGATTGGCTGAATTTGACTAGTGTTCTAGTTTTTAAATCTTATTTTCCAGGATGTGAGAGGATTAAATTTGAGTTAGGTTCATGAGTCATAGCCAAACTGGTGATTAGGAGGATGGATAAAGGATGGAAGTCTGTTTTTGTTCACTATTTTTTTTTCTGGTATGCTGATTGAATAGATCATCAATTACAAAGGCAATCAAATGCCGAAGTAAGAAGACAGTTATAGATGGGGGAGAGGGCTGAAAATAGGGACAAATGCTGGCAACTCTCAACGGTGTTCTACCTTTTTTTTTTTTTTTTTTTTGTCGTGGAAATAACTGCCCGAAGTGCAGTTTTGATATAGAAAAACAGCGACAAGTTGTTCAGAAGTAAGAAAGACCATGAAATTCGAACCTGCAAACAAAGAAATATACATCCTTGGAATTGGAAGAATGTTTTACAATTCATTGTCGTTTGTACTGAGATTACTCAAAAAGAAAGGTGAAAAGAAAACATATGAAGAAGAAAATTAAAAAAGCAAAACCAAGAAACTTTTTAATTACAAAACATGGCAGATGAGAGAAAAGGGCAAAGAGAGAGACACACATTCAGAGAAAAGTATATCTTAGCCATAAAATAAAAATACATACCTGAAAGATCTCTAGCATCGTAGACAATGAGTCAGAACTTTAAAAATAGCTCGATTCGAGCAAAGACTTTGAACATGATCTTGATCAACATGACTGTATGATAAGCAGTGCAGTAAGTCATTCGACCTTGAATATACAGGATGTTCCGTTTTGACCTGCAAAACCTTTATTTTCACAACCGTTAGTCCTACATGCATACTTCCGATTGCAAAACTGTTCAAACTCAGATGCGGAGTTCAGATATTGAATGTTTGGAGCAAAAATAAAAATGAGTCAAAAAATACAAAATTTAACGTTTTACGCGGGCCCTAAGTCCTCTAACATATGTTTAGAGAAATAATCGCCATTGCAAACTGTTACTGATACAAAAAACTTAAAATTTGTGAGACCAAAATTCAAGAAGATATTCCAGTTTAAAGTTTTAAGGTACCATACAGAGGACGAGAATAGAACTTTTCGCCCATTCAGAAAAATGACAGATTGTCAAAGTAAAAAAAAAAAAGTATTTATGCAAATTAGTGCAAAGTACACAGCTCAAAACAATTAAAGGATATTAAGGTTTTGGGTTGATCCTGTACCTGGAGAACTTTTTGGATGATTGATACATTATCGACAGACATAGTAAACTATGTGAGACAAAAATTACATTTGTTTGGCATAAAAATTTACTTTTTATTTAACTTTTGGGTACAAAAGGGAAAAAACGCACTTGGTGTATACGAGAAAAACAAATAAAAAAAGAGGTTTCCTTAAAAGAAAGTCACTTTTAGTTATGGTTATGGTAACCCAGGATCGCCAGAAATGTAAAACACCTCTAAGGCACGGAATAAATGAGTCGATTAATGAGGGGTTGAAGTATTGTGCCCCACTCCTCCTGAAAAGCTCTTTCCAGTTCTTGAAGAGTTTCTGGAGGTGGTAAGCGTCCAGAAACTCGTTGCCTAGAATGTCCTAAACATGCTCTGTTGAGTTCATATCCGGAGAACACGTTGGCCATTCCATTCGAAAGATTCCTTCTTCGAAAGGAAATCATTCACCAAGTTAGAACGATGTGGTCTGCAATTGTCGTCCAATAACATGAAGTCATCTCCGATTTCTGCAGAGTAAGGGACTACAATAGGTCTGAGGATCTCATCCCTACTTCGAAGACAGGGGGGGAGGGGGTCAGAGTTCCATTTGGAATGACATGCAGATCGGTGCGCCCATCAATGGAGATGCCAGCATGTACCGCCGAACCACCACCACTAAATCTGACACTTTGTGCGCGAACGCTGGACATTTTTCTAATGTCACGTTCCCACCAGATGAAAATATGCCATTTTCAAGATGAAGAGAAGAACAAAACTCGTCAGAAAAAAGAATATTGCTCCATTCATTTCTTCTCCGATTCACATGATCTGTTGTCCACTCCCTGCGGGCGCGATGGTGCCTTGCAGCTAATGTGACACACACCATTGGTCTTCGAGCATACAGGCCTATAGCGTGAAGGCGATTTTGGACACTTTGTGTCGAAACTGTAGTACTAGTACCTGATCGAAGGTGTCGTTGTAGTGGAGTGGCATTCATACTTCGATGCCTCCGAGCGGTTAAAGTTAAGTAACAGTCTTCATTGGGTGTTTTTTCCCATCTGCGACCTTGTCCTGATCTTCGGCCAGCATTTCCAGTCTCTAAAAAATGGTTCCAGATCCCAGAAATCACACCTCGCGAAACTCCAATAGTTTCTGCTGCCTCGGCTTGTGTTTGGCCCCCTCCAGCCTGCCTAGAACTCTAGAAGCTTCTGATTTCGTTAAATGACTTTGTTAAGACATCGCACTCACCGAAACAACGCGCTTACTGAATGTCGATCATTATTTTCTGCTTTGTCTTTCATTAAGTTTAAAGCGAAATCTCATTCGCTGCCACTAAAATGTCGTCTTCGACGTCAAACTCAAAACTTGAAAGTGAGAAAAATTTGTATTTGTGACTTCCCTCTTCAATTCTATGCAAAAAAGAAAATTGCTAATACCTTTTTTTGTAATAGACTTAAAATATCCTTTAATTTTTTTGAGCAGTGTACTTATGCAAAGTAGTATTGCAAATGTTATGCCGTGATACGCAAAAACACACTGCAAAATCTCGAACAATATGAAAAACTATACTCTATACACACATATAATTTTAAACACTTGTCCCCCCAAAAGATGTTATTGATGGCAAGTGTAAAGTGGTTTAAGTCACAAAAAGCTGCGTTTCATATCTCGGTGAATATTGGTGGTACTAGTTTCAAAATTGTATGTTCAGTAGTAATTTTCAATGGAGAATATTTCCCTAAATATAAGTTAGTGGACCTGGGGCCCGAATAAAAAGTTAAAATTTGTATTTTTTGGCTCATTTTTATTTTCACTTAAAACTTTCAACATCTTAACTCTACATCTGATTTTGAACATTTTTACAGTTGGAAGTATGCATCTAGGACTCCCGCTTGTGAAAATAGAGGTTTTGCAGGTTAAAACGGAACACCCTGTATATCGAATTTGTATTATGATCACATAACGAATACACCATCTATTCACGAAAGTTTCAGGCAATTTCACTTGAAAGAACTTCTCTTTGTTAAAATGATGGGGTAGAATGCTTCAGCTTTGGTTACAGTAGGCGTAAGAGATGATATAGAAACGTGTCAGGAAAGGTATAGTCATAATTTCCCCTATCACAAGGCATTTCAGTAACCGGCAATTTGACTTCCGGTGCAGTAGAAAAGTAAGCATTATTGGCGATTCATTTTGGCGTTCAGGGGTGAACAGAAAAAATAAACAAAAATGATAGAAAGAAAAATTCGGAAAGAAAAACAAACAAAAAAAGATGTAAACAAGAGAGCATTAAAGAAACCCGTGAGCAAAAATCTTTTGAAAAAAAATCAGAATTTTAGCAGAAGTAGATACAGATCAAGCAAGGTAAGAAACTTTTATTACAAATGCATTTTGTATAAAAGGAAAAAGTCATTTACAGTTCCCGTCTGCATGTTAAAAAAACGGCTGTTGCTGATCCTTTTAAAGCTTCCAATAAATGAAAAAATTCTTAAATTTATGAAGATTGAAGAATCGAAAAACCAACGAAGTTACCAAGATATCTGAATACTGGTTTATAAGTTTCCCTTTTGTTCAAAAGCTGTCAGGGGATAACTTTGTGCGAGTACAAATAAAAACATCAAATATTCAGTTCAAAACTAATTTGTGCGATATTTAAATATACTGTACATAACTGATTTTTTTCTTAGTCAAAGAATGGTGTATGCATGTCAATGATGGTTCGATTCTCTACCGATAATTTCGTTGAACTTTAACTTACAGGAAAAGAAAACTTTGAACTTTTTGAAAATATTCTGAACGAAACCTGTAAAACATAGCTGGGCAGAAAAGATGAGGTAAGAAATAAAATGAAAATTTAGTAAATAAAAACGTTATTGGGAACTTTCCAAAAAAAAAATCTGAAATTGCCAATAAGTGGTTCCTGTACCTCCTAGTTGTATTTATTTTTCTCCGTGCCTTGTTCTCTGATAAGGATCAAAGTTTGATACTACTAAGACAAAAGTTTGGTTTTTTTAGGTGTTTTATTTTATTACGTGCTTTATTAACCATTTAATCATTTTCATTTTCCTTCATAATTGTCTTCTTACCTTATGCTGACTCATGTATAAAAATGATCTTGAATTTATATCCTATATGCAGTTTTCAATCAGCAATGTTTCATTCATGTGGTTTTCGTATAGCTAAAAAAAAATGTTTCTTACTGTTTTTTTTTTTTTACCGACTCTCAATATTTAGCCTCGCATAACTCTTAATTTGGCTTCGCACATAAAAAGTATTATTTTTATATTATCATTTTTAAAGTTTAGGTAAAAAAACTGTTTCGACATAAATATTTTTCGAGAAAACTGTAACGCATAATTTTTTTAGCTGAAGATCATTTGTGCGAATTATTGAAGTTGTTTCATTTTTAAGCATTGTTAATTATAATTTTACTTACACGCTTTCTACAACATTCTTTATGCTTTTAAATCCTTAGTTAATTGATATTGTCCCTTTCTCTGAAATCCTAATTAATATGAAATTTCTTTCAGCATAAACAATGTAAATTACAATTAAAAGAATAAGATTGGGAGAAGTAAATTAGTCTTAAGTTATGGATTACCTCGAAATTTCCAGAAATCTTTTAATCTTTTTACTCGAGTCAGCAACTGAAAGATGTTTAAATTCTCTTGAGCAATGTCCCATGACAAGAGTTAATACTTACGAAGAAAGTGAATTTGCTGAAATCTCTGAAGGAAAAAGAAAACGGACAAAGATGTATATTGTGGAAAAGTTGTCTTGGCGTACAGGAAGATAAAACTGATTGTGTTCCTGGATCCTATTGCTTGAACTGCTTCTTATCCAGATTAAAGTAATTGGTACAACATTTTTGGTTTTCGTTCAGCAGTTTCTCAAAAGAAACTGGGTACTTAAAATGTAAATGCTTTTGAAGTGGAAGTTGCTGAATTTGGAAAAAATAGTATTTTTGAACCAAAATGCAATTAATTTGGTTTCCCTTTTATACATATTAATTACTCACTAGCAAGTAAATATGATCCCTGACGATCCTATTTATACTTCAGTATTAAGTTGCATCCCGTCATAAAAACATTAATTTGCGCTCAGAAACTCTTTTGTGATAAAATTCAGGATTTTTACGGTATTAACATAAAGAAAGCATGCAAAATCTCATCAAGTGTGAAAGAAACGGGCAGTATAAAGTGTGGTTTATCCTTAAAGAAAACGGCACATTAACTTTTTCTATTTGAGGCAGTGCGAAGCAAAAGGATGTAGTTAAACATTTTCAAGTTTTGAGAAAAGCGCGTTTAAATATAAGGGGCCATTCATTAATTACGTAAGGATGATTTTGTTAATTTTTGACCCCCCCCCCCCCCCCCCATCTAAGAGTACGTAAGATTTTTCAAAACCCCTCCCCCCATATACTTACGTGAGGTTCCATTTCGTTTTTCCAAATAATAAAATAACGAATCTTACATCACTGGAATCGTTATTAAATTCACTTATTATCAAATTAAACATTTTTGTGTAAGTATATTTACCAAAAAGTGAGAATCGGGACTGAATGTGTTTTCGAATTTTTTTTTTTTTTTTCGTTTATGATGCATGAATAATTAAAAATAAAACATGTCATACATAGAACGATTGTTATATATTTTACACTACTCATTCTTCGTAAAACAAATAACAGCTCATCCTAATACTTTTTTTTTACATTCCAGGCGCAAATGAAACATGATCCCTGACAAATCACTTCACCGCTCAACTTCTAATGTAAAATATCGACTTCGAAAATAGTACGTAAGAATGGGTATGTCCCCCCCACCCCCGCCAAAGTTGGAGAGATTTATTCCAACACCCTCCTCTTCGGGATCCTTACGTAATTAATTAATAGCCCCTATGGTCCTAGGTAGACTTTCACTTAAAACTTTTTCTAAATCATGCTGTATAACAGCACCTACCAGGGCTACTAGTACTATATCTTTCCTCAAGACAGAGGAGAGGTTCACCTACCGTTTTTATTGGTTATCTCCAATTTTTTCATTTTGCCACTTACATCCCTTTGCTTCTCACTTCCTCATTTATAAACCGATTTTCATAAAATCATGATTAGTTAGCATGCTGAAAATTTCACAATTTGTGTAAATACGCGTTTTCAAAAACAAATATCAGATGTACTTAATTCTTACACTTTATTTCTTACTTGAAGTGTCAAATAAGGTATAGATTTGAAAAATTTCTTGTATAATGTAATTTTAATTTCTGTACCGTAGATAACATTTTAGATAAGGAAAAACTGACATTCATGTTGAAAAACGTTTTTCCAATAATTGGTAATAGCTGCTACTGTTCTGAATTGAATTGGAAATAAGGTCATAAGTAATTGACGTGAGAGATAAACCGGGAGGGTAAACAAAGGGTGACAAATTTATTGCTCTTATCTTCTGCTTTCATCAGTGAATATAACTTGAATATTAATACTTGCATCCAACTCACAAGAAAACAAAGATAAGCAAATACATCTTTTTGATGTCAAAATTTACAAAAGTATTAATATTGTCGAACACTAGCTTTGCCCGTAGGTTGGTTTCAAGCAAGCAGCGGATTTAGTAATGATTATTATATGAGTTAAAAAGAACTTGGACAGCTCAAAAAGCTGGCATAAAAGTGAGAACTTTTTCTTTTAACTCTAACACAACCTTAAAATTTGTCTTTGTCTTACCAAAACGCTTCATATCAACTGTTGACAAAGTGACTTATTTCCCTGACATGCTACAGGAATAAGCCCGAATTCCGCTGTAATAGAGGTACAAGTATCATTGTCCCACGATAGGAAATTATCGCATCTAGCGCAATCTTTGGAGGCTGGATAGCTACTCAGCTGACCGCATACCAAACACGTCCACTTTGATGGTGCATTTTCATTGTGGTTCTTTTCATACTTTCAGAAGGTTTAAATTTCTTTAAACGTCTGCTAGCTGTATCCAACCTTTTCGTCATATTTTTCTTCAAAGCTTTCCTTTCCCTTTTTCTGGTCTTCAGAAAAAGTGTTGATGAAAATTTCTGCTCTGTGTGCTCTTTATTTTCTAGTTGTTGAACCAGGTACAATTTCTGGTGACGTTTGAATTGTAATTAGAGTTACGTGAGCAACTGTATCTTCATTTGCATCGTCATAAACTATTATCAGGAGTCACTTTGCCGGCTTATTGCACTACTTGCTTAGTGTAACCGGTATTGGCGTAAATAGTTTAATATTTATTTTTACCAATGTGTTTCACAGCTAATGATGACACAATGAGAACTAAATCAACAAGAACAAGATTAGCTTTAGTAATCTGAATTACTGTGTAGAAATCAGCAGGTGATTTGGACCAAGTTCCCATCAGCTCAATGTTGCTTAGATCAGAGGCAGGATCTTACTTTCCGTTTTTCGTTTCGTCATCAAGTTTTTCTTTTGTATTTACTAACCATCTTTTAAAAAATAGCAGTATATACTGATGTGTCAATACAATTGTGTGCAAATAAAAGTGAAAAGGATACCTACCAGCTTAAGCCATACCTGATTTGCACAAGCGCATGAAAGTATTTCACAAACAAATAACCTTCAACTTGAAATCGAGAACGCAAATCCATATATATATATATATATATATATATATATATATATATATATATATATATATATTAGGGTGGAACGAAAAAACAAAGTTTTTATTTTCGAATTGTAATAGTGCAGAAAAGTTGCGATTGGTGAAGAATTACAAAACAAATTAAAAAATTTTAAACTCGGATAATATCTTCCGATCTCGCAACGAGCCAAAAAATATGAAAAAATGGAAAATTTCATGTGTTTTTAGCGATTTTTTAAAAACTTTGCTCCAACGTTTCTTTTTAATACTCTAAGACGGAAAAGTTACAATTTCTGAAGCCTTCAGAAATTTAGAAAAACATATTGAAATCAAATAATACCTTCTGATCCAGGAACAAGCATGAAAAGTAAAAAAAAAAAAAAAAAAGAGAATTTCATCTTTTCTTACAGTGATTAAAAATTAAATTGTTCTTCTTATTTTTTCCCCCGGTGTTGCAGGGAAAAGCCTTTTAAAAAACACTATATTACACATAAACATTAATTTATTTCTTGACTTTTAAGGTATGTTCTAAACATGCAAAACTACCATTCTTTACAACAATGAAACATTTTCAAACAATAGAAAGTTATAAAATATTTACTAAATTTACAATCCAGTATACAAGTCTTATTGTTTTAAGTGTTACTTGTTGAAGCTAATTTATAATCAGATTTTTTGGAAAATTCGGGCATAATTGACCTAGATTTTAATGTTGCTCTTATGTAGCCATCTCTTGATTTAAATCCACACACTTTGAGTGAAGCCTCCGTCACTAGCTTCACACATCTTTTGACAGCTTGCATATGGCAGGGGAATAGTTTTATATCCCAGTCGGGTATAGTGCCTGTTGCAATAAGATTTTCAATGTCTTTGTTAGGAACTTTTCAAAGAAAAGGTGGAGAAGATAGCTTTGTCGTGTTCCAATTAATAATCTCTGTGCTTTTGCCTTTAGAAGCATATATATATATATATATATATATATATATATATATATATATATATATATATATATATATATATATATATATATATATACAGTTCTGCCTTAGCCCTGGCTTATTGGCGGTAACTTACTGCTCAATAGAGTATATTTCAAAATTATAATGTTTATTAAAGTTACTAACTTGTTGTTGACAAAAACAGTTTAAAAGAGGTTTGTAACTATTCCGTATGGCTTCGTACGAACACTTATTTTCCCCGCTTTCACACACATTTCTCCATAGGATAGTTTGGCTCAGCAATCGTTAACGCCATACTCCTAAGTCCCATTATTTACACTCGTAAAGTGTGCTTCATGCGTACATATCAACACTAACAGATGACAGAGACCAACGAAAAGCTCAAAACATAATTGATATTGGGCATATTTTTATAGAAGCAAATAAAAATTGTTTGAAAAGTGTGAAATGGCTCATATAAAGGCATTACTTTCGAGAGCATCGGAACTGGCTGTAAAACAAAAAAGACATTATATGGGGAGACAGGGGACACTTAATCCACTAAGAGATTAGTTTCTTACCTCAAATCTACCTTAATGTACAATTTTAATACCGGCAACATTACCAAGCAGAAATGATAGGTTTACGTTCCCAAGTGCGACATGATTCGATTTCTATATGCTTTTCAGGTTAAGTGTGACAGTCAGTTTTTGACGGTGATATTAGTTTTTTGTATTGTGGATCAAAAAATGTTCTTGTTTTTTTGAAGGAGATAAGAAATACATTAATTGTTTTAAAGGTGGAAGATTCAAAAAGGTGTTACAAGCGCGTGAAGTGCAATTTGTTAAAAATAGTAAATGAATATTTTGTTTTCTTTCTATGTGAACCATCATTCTACCTAATCGTTGATGTCAATTTTGAATTGTTTTTGTAGTTTCTGACTTTTAAATATTAATGTTTTTCGTAAACTATAGCATATGCGTTAAACTTTGATGCATTTCTATTATTTACTTATTCGGTTTCCATTGAAATCATAATCAAGATTGATAAAAAAATTATAAGTTCCATCAGCAATGTTAGTTATTTACTAGTATACTGTTGAATTTGTTTGTCAAACATTAGTTTATACAGCTATTGCTTTGGTTTTGTTCTATTCTTAATTAAATTGGAATTTCAAATTTTTTTATGAAGAAATAACTAACAGGATGTGACAGTAAATGATGACTTGTATTTAAAACACTTCTAAGGACACTTGTTCTCCCAGGATAGAGTCTTTTTGAAAGAAGATCACTTGATATGAATGTGTAATGTGAGATGATTCAACTTCATCGATTCGAAAAAAAAAAAGTCAATAAGTTCCCAAAAAAAGGGACTCGACATTCTCTGGTCTCTCTTAGTTTTGTTGCAAAATTTAGAGATACAAGGGCGAAGCGAAGAAAAGCTTATTTCGATTTTTAATATGCCCTAGTGTGGAAAAGTTGTGTACTGGTAAGTAAAAATAGTGCAAAAAATTTGAGGAAAATCAAATGTCTTGTTATTCTTCACGGCTCGCCAAATCTTCCGTTTTGAGCAAAATTTACAAATTTTTTCTACTTATATTTTCTCAATACCCAATATAATATTTTCTCAATTCTCAATACCCTCTTCTTTTTTTTTCAACATAGGGTAAAAGCACCAGTAGTCGGCGGTTTAAGAGATCGGTTGTTGGTTTTTGTTGTAATCAATACAACAACAAAAACATTGTAAAACTTTAGGCCATACCATTCTCATAATGACTCACTGGAATAAAAACATTTTTATTTTAAAAACCAAGCTATTGTTAATAGGAGAAAATGCTCCAGTAGTCAGCCTTAGATATCCAGTGCTCGGCCGTGTCGGCTGTTTTATTTTCATTGCTCTTATGAGGTGTGAGTGAATAAATTTAAGCAAAATTGAATGCAAAACTTACAGCACAGCAGTGTACTTACAAAATTAATTATTCCAGTAATTACAAAAGAATTCTGCATTTCTGATGCCGTCACAACGTTTTTCTTTATATTATCTTCCAAACTGCAACTAGTTTGAATATGCATGACATGCAATACATTTTCTATTATTTATCGTCTACATCAGCGGTTCTCAACCTAGGGAAGAGGCAGAGAGAGAGTCTAGAGGTTCGCAGAAGAATATCAGGGGGGGGGGGTGAGAGGGTATATCAGATAAAATAAAAATTTAAACAAAAAATAACATTCGATTGTGTGTTCACATGTGAATATTAAATAACAGTGTCAACCCTCTCATCAAAGTTTTTTTTTGGGGGGGGGGGGGTCAAGGGTACAAATGCAATGCATTTTATTTGAACAAAGCATCAAAATACAAGTGAAAATGCATAATTGCATTATGTTTTTAAAATCCAGAGAGAACGATTGCCCCCCCCCCCCCCATTGTCCAAATGACGGGTCTGTATGTAGATAATTTGAAATTGAGAGATATGGTTATCATGAAGAAAATCTTACAACTTTCAACAAGAATAATATTAAACAATGAATAAACTAAAATGGAATTTGCAGCTATGTAATGCAATTTTGAAGCTAAGTCAGCATTATTTTAAACAAGAAATAAATTTTGATTTAATAGAGAAGAAAACTCAAGGAATTAAATATTTGGTTATAGAAAAAAAGCAGTAATAAGAAGTGGTATCAACATTTGAAATAATTAGCCTTAATGAAATACAATCTTCTTGAACCTTTGGTGAAGCAAAGATTTTAGCGTAATAAGCAATAGAAATAATAACCACATGTTTAACTCATTCAGATAACTTGAGCTAACGTAACTATTGAAGTATCACATCTTAATTCCTTACAACTAGAATGTTTATTAATTTTCGAATGAATACCAATTGAAATCAAGTCATTTGTTTTATGAATTTTATCAACGTAAGATGGTTTGTGAAGAAAAACGATGAATCACCTTTTGGTAATGCCGTGCTGAGTATCGGAACTTTTATTCTAAAAGCAACGATGGACTGAATTTAAAAAACCTAGTTTTCGGGAATTCTAAATTAAAATAAACATTAGAAATAAATATTATTTTAATTACTATTCAATAAACTTTAAAAAATCTATACTAAGATCGTAGCGGACTCCTGGGTAGATCAACCAAACAGCATAAAACCAGTGGTGAACTGCCATGGCCGACTACTGGAAGTGCAATAGAATTCCATACCCAGTGGTCGGCCACCCCTTTAAAAACAATTGAGTCTAAGATGGCGTTTCTTTGTTCATTCAAACATTATGTTATACAATCCATTGAAACAAGAGTAAAATCAAATTTGCAGTATAATGAATAAAAAAAAGGGTACTTAACATTTAAAGAAGATGTGTCTCCTTAACAAAAAAAAATTAATAATAAGCAGAATCGCAAACTAGGATGACGAGCACACCATTTAAAATAAAAAGAAAAAACCTACAACTTAACTGTTGTTGGATGATAATTAGGGCAGGTGGGAGGAATGTGGGAATGCGTCTAAGGTGGCGTTTGTTTTTTCATTCTAACATTATGTTATACAATTCATTGAAACAAGAGTAAAATCAAATTTGCAGTATAATGAATAAAAGATGGGTACTTAACATTTAAAGGAGATGTGTCTCCTTAACAAAAAAAAAATAATAATAAGCAGAATCGCAAACTAGGATGACGGGCACGCCATTTAAAATAAAAAGAAAAAAACCTACAACTTAACTGTTATTGGATGATAATTAGGGACAGGTGGGAGGAATGTGGGAATGCGTCTAAGGTGGCGTTTGTTTTTTCATTCAAACATTATGTTATACAATTCATTGAAACAAGAGTAAAATCAAATTTGCAGTATAATGAATAAAAGATGGGGATTTAACATTTAAAGGAGATGTGTCTCCTTAACAAACAAAAAAATAATAATAATAAGCAGAATCGCAAACTAGGATGACGGGCACACCATTTAAAATAAAATGACTCGTTACTACTTAAGAAAAAAACCTACAACTTAACTGTTATTGGATGATAATATCCGATTTTGAGTTATGCATATGATATTTATAAGCAGTGTTATGTCCTTGTGACCGACTACTGGAGCACTTACCCTATTCTAGTGTCCAAAATCTTGCTCACTGGTAGGAAAAAATAAAATGAGTACACACATTAAAGAAAAATCTGGTTGATCTCGTTAGTATTGAAAAGTTTTGCATTAGTAGGTAGGCTGCAGAGAGGAAAATGATATATTCTGCATATTCTAAATGAAGCTAAAAATTTATATATGGGTGCTTCAGTTTCCAAATCGATTAATTCCACTTTTTAAAAAAATCCTCATTTCTGCTTTAATAATGCTTTATCAATGTTCAGCACTTGAATTTAAATTAAAGTTTTGGCTCAGTACAATTTTGACCATGTAATGGCAGAAAATGTAACACGAGGGCCTATATACTCCTATGGATAACACCATCTTCTTCATCACTTTTCTCTACTTTTTGTTTTATGGAGTTAGTTGATTTGGCAAGTGAAGCATCCATATAACAAGAGATAATTTTTAATAGTAGGAGAATATGGGACAAAGTAAAATAGTTAAAGTGACTTAATTTTTCAAAATGAACAAATTGGAAATTTGTTCTGAAAATTACGGTACATAAATAAAGAACAATATATTTTATAATAAAACTTGCATTGAAACTTTATTATTTTTATTTATTATTTTATTTATATACATTATTTATTAATAGACATTAATAAATAATGTATAACATAAATATAAAATCTAATAAATAATTATAGACATTATTTTTTGTTTTGACTGTAAATTTGCGCCTTAAAAAAAATTAAAATTTTCACTTTTTTTTTCGTATGGCAAAGTGAAAAATAAAATGTTTTTGTAATGAAAGATGTTCTATTCGATTATAAAACATATGTTTGACCAAATGAATCAATTAATAAAAAATTGCACTAATAAATGAAAAGATAATGAAACGAAAAACGAATAATTAATTAAATTAAATGATTAATATATGAATACAAATACGTGAGCCAATAAAAGAATGAATGAATAAGAAATTAAGTGAATCTCAATGAATAAATAAATGAATTACTAAATGAAGGAATAAAAATGAATGAATTAATAAATGAATACGTAAGTGATTCAGTATTTGAGTGAGTAAACGAAATAAAATATTTCACTTTTCCCCCATCCACTTTGCCCCTCATGTACTTGAATAATTGTACAAATTATTTAAAATACAAATAAACCTAATGTTAACGAAATTTATACTGTTAATAACATTAACTTTATCAATTTAAGTGACGAAAATAATTTTTGACTTGCATCAAAATATTACAGTATGAGTATAAATTTTATAAAATTACCTGTATTATCAAATGCTTTAATCTTCGGTGGTATTTTTTTCGTGACTGGAATAGACTACATGTACTTCAAGTTAAAATATTACCAGATATGTGACGGAGTAAATATTTCACCATCGCACTTTGCCCCGCTATTCCACTTTGCTCCACATTCCCCAAAAGTTCAGCAATCGTTTTGATTTTAAAAACCGCCCCTCTGATTGCACCTTTAACATTTATGAACTTATGCATTTCATTTTATATTCTCGCTCATCTTAAGATATACTTACGATTTAATATGAATACGAGTACTGTTTTAAATGGGATTTCTTCGATCAACAACCGCCACTACTGATGAGTCAATAAAAGTTTTCATTTCAGAAGGATAATACGATTCTGTGAGCTTAAAGAACTATAGGATAAGCATATTTTTTATGGTATATTGTGTCCCTTTCCGGTAGTAGCAATGCGGCAGAGTATACGTTTGGGAGGTCGAAAGCTTTACAAATTGCAATTCAGAGGAAATATTACTGTTTAAATAAGTCATGCGTAATGTTTCGCTCGGAAAGACTCTTTTAAATATTCTATTTAAGGCTTTTGTTCTACCTAGTATTCGGTGATATGCTTTTGTATTACTAAATTTTAATAAGCTCGCTATTACATCTTAAAATCCAAGTACAAGGCTCTTTAAACTACGAAAACATATTGTTTCAGCGAAAGCATCTCTTAAATGTAAAGCAAAGTTGATTTTGACAATTGTAATTCATAGGTATAACTCTTACGTTGAATGTTTCAATTCGTTCAAAAGGAAAAATTTCTAAAATGAGTAATATAATAAATCTTTAAGCTTCTCTTACATTACAGCAATACATCTTGACGTTGATAAAAGATGTATTGCTGTAATGTGATTACAAACCCAGAATTTCGCTCGAATAGAAATTATTAATATACTGTATTTGACAAGCTGCTATAGTAGTTGATGAGTTTAAAATATTGACTTTTTCAACGCTATACACTGTAAAAAAAATCCGGAAACGTTTCTGAGTATATCGTGCAGCTGCGGTTCATGAAATTTTCAAAAACGTTTCTGAGTATTTCGGAATTCTCTTTCTATAATGTCCAGAAACGTGTCTGAGTATTTCGGAATCCTCTTTCTGTAATTTCCAGAAATGTTTCTGAGTATTTTGGAATTTTTTTTTGTGTAATTTTCAGAAACGTTTCTGAGTATTTCGGAATCTTCTTTCCGTAATTTAAGAAATCGTTTCTGAGTATTCTGTGCAGCTGTGGTTCATGAAAGTTTCAAAAACGTTTCCGAGTATTTCGGAATTCTCCAAACAATTTTCCAAAACGTTTCCAAGAATTTCGGAATCCTTTTTCCGTGATTTTTTCTAAAATAAAATTCTTTACTATAGTATTGCAACCATATCAGTTTCAATTCTTTCATATCTAAGAGCAATAAAACAAGCAATTTTAGAATCATTCGTGGATTTTTTTTCTGAATTTCTAATGACAAATAGCATGGTTAACAGCATAACATAGGCTATGCAGTTATAAATTTTTCAAAATTTGTGAAATAATATAGTAGCTTCATTCCTAATCACAAAATCGTCGGGGGAGGGGAGGGGGTACTTTCTCAAAAGTGGGATTGTTTGTTAAACAATCTTAAACTTCAGTTTTTCTCTCAATATTTTCAAGACAAAATTATCAACATATTGTATTTTTACTGCAGAACTTAAAAACATATCTTGTACCAAACTTGTTAGCTTTTATTTTCGGATAAAATTTGACAGAACTTACTTACCCTTCGCGTTCCGGAATTCGTTCACCTCAAGTCAATTTCTCTGACGAACAAAGTGTACCGAAAAGTACCAACAGAGAAATTGGTGAATTTAAATATGACACCAAGTCCTCCTGTTGGAACCATTCGGGTTGATTCTTCTGTTCTTGCCCTTTTCCAGTTCATCACAAATATAAATACTTAATCAAAATAGGTTACTGATTTTATTTTTACAGTGTGCGCAAAATGCATTGTCTATTTTATTTATTAAAACATTGAATTCTATTACATCATTATTAAATTTCATATATACCAGAACCCCCCCCCCACACCATAAGAGTGATGGTGCACCCATAAAATGCTATAAAGCTCCCCCCCCCCTTAAAAAAAGCAATCCCTTGAAAATGTCAATGGCTCAGTCTGCGTGGTGAACGCCCCTCGTCTTCTCCCCATATGTACATTGCATATTAATAGCATAGTATTTAAAAAATTATCACTTTTAAAACAATGACATGAAATAATATTACTTTTTATTTCGGCATGCAAATGCAGCTCTTCCATTTTTGCCACTGACTCATTCCTCCTGACTGTCCTACGTTAAACTAGTATATCCACGAAGGAAATGTTATTTACGGAACAACTAATGTCAAGCAATTTTTTATTGTTAACCACATTTAACAAATTGAATAAGCAGATGAATTAATTGCATAACTATGTTGCTTACTAATAGATAACTGGGTCATTTTCTAATGGTAGAAATATTTTTAAATGAATGAATAAATTATAATAAAAAAAAAGATAAATAATACTGGGACATTTTTTGTGAAGCATATTACAATACTAGAAAACATTTGCATTACCATATTTTTAATGAATTAAACAATTTTTTTTTTTTTTTTTTTGAACCAATGTATATATTACCCAAACCATTTTCGAATATTTCGGAATAACTTTTCTGTGATTGCTTTCCAAACGTAAATCTTATTTCTTCTGCGTAATTAATCAGTTTCAATTGGTTACAACAAATATTACACTGCGCACATAGGTATGTAGGATACCATGAAATTAATTCGATAAACCCAAAAACAGTTACAATTGGAGCCACATCAAATGCAAATCAACAAAAATATAAATGTATATAACAACATGCTTTAAAATATTCATTAATACTTACAAGTGAACATCAGCGGAATAAGATCTAAGTACCTCCATTACAACCGGATAAGTAATCAAAAGCTTTCATAAAGTATAAACACGGGTGTTGAAACTATTCACGCTTGAACACAAAATGTCTAATCATGGTCGCAATGGAAATTGTAAAGAAGCAAATCGTCATTAACTAACTTAATAGCTGCGTACATCGTCTAAAAAATCAAGAGCAATCCAAAATGCAAAGGCGTAAAATTAGTTTCCCCACATTTTACTACTCTCTAGACATGAAATAACAAGCAATCTAATGCTAAACAGTTGCTGACTGCAGCAACCATAGATAAGAAAAAAAATAAGTTCTCGTTATTTCCGACTCACTGGCGCCCGTGTTGGAAGGATGAAATACGTTTCGAAGCATTGCGTCAGCACTTCCGCTTCTAGATTTCTTGAAATAACAAAAAGCTTTCTGAATAATGAGAAGTTCGCTATTGAATGAAGGATTTTTACTATTTCGGAAACGTTTCCGATATATCTAGAAACGTTTCCGAAATTTGTTACAGTGTACTACTTCGAGAGTTGAATTATTTATGTATCAGTTTCATTCGAGCTGCGGATTAACGTAGCTGCATATTTGTTGTTTCATGTACATGTCGACGGCTTTTATTTTATTATTTAAACACTCTTATTTTAATTACCTATTTCGTACTAAATGTAGTTCTCTACCAGCAATCGTCATTTCTATCTAAGTAAAGTTTTATTTTAGCATATGATCCTTTTGTTATGTAATATATTTTTCATAAGTACACTAGCCTCAAAAAGTTTTGGTACAACCGGTTTTTTGCGTCTAATTTGCAAACGAATGAATGTAGAAACAAAGAATTGGGAGAATATGTGCATTAAATAATTTTTAATTGAATGCGTCATAGAAAGTTTTATAAGTGTATTGCAAAAACGATTGCGAAAAAGTCCATTTTGAAGAAAAGAGAACTTCAGTGATATGTAGTGAAATGTCATAGAAGCAATACAAAAATGGGTTCTAATAAGGAATGTGTCTCCCCTAACTTGAATGCATTGGCGGCATCGATTTTCCATGCTTTTTATTAAGTTGTCGGACACCGGAATAGGAATCGAAGACCAGACACAGAGTAACCCTTGTTTCGGCTCATGTGACGACCTTGGAGAAAGACTTAAAGCAGCATCCTGTCTGCTAGGATAGTCCCAAAGATGTTCTATTGGATTCAGGTCTGGAGATCGAGCTGGCTATTTCATTCGTTTCAATCCGTGGTCGTAAAGATGCTCTTCAAGAATCCGAGCTGGGTGAGGTCCTGCATTACCATCCATCAGAATGAAGTCATTACCACTAGCACTAAAATATGGGCGAACATATGGATTAATGATCTCATCCTGGTATCTCAGACCAGTCAGAGTTTCTTCATGGAGCATATGCATATCAGTATGGCCACCGAGCGAGATCATTTCCCTAGTCATGATTCCACTATCTCTATAACTGCCTTTCAACAGTGTTGGATTGATGGTATCTAGTGCGCTGTTCTCTTCAGATCAATAAACGCACTGAATCACTCTCCAATGCAAATCTAGACTCGTCTGTGAATAGCGCAGAAACCTATTGCTGCTGGGTCCAAGAAACATGTTCTCTTGCCCAGCATAAGCGGATCCTCCGCTGTGGTCCGTTGAGCGGAACGCACATAACTGGTTGTCTTGCATAGAGAATTGCATTGTGAAGACAATTTCGCACCGTAGTAGCAGAGATTCTTCTTCCTGATGCTACAAAGTGGTCTGCAACGAGCTGCGGCACAGTAGGGGTTTTTCTCCTTCGGTCCGAAAGAACTAGAAAACGGTCTTCCACAGGTGTTGTAGCTCGTGGTCGGCCTGGAACAGGTCTTTTGGACATTAAATCTTCTGATTGGTATTCATCCCTAAAGTGACGCTCAACAACACTACGAGACACATTGAGACGTCTAGCAGCATCAGCCTGAGACAATCCCATTTCCATCCATCCAACTGCCCGCCACCTTAACAAATCGGGCAAACGACGTCTCTGAGACATTTTCTAAACTGTATTCACTATTGTCACCGAAACTGCCCACAACAGTTGAAAATCAACACAACCTACACACAAATGTACGAAAGCTACATATTTGCCTATTTTTTTTCTCACTCCTAAAGATATGTTCTTTTTTTTTTAAATAAAAGTGGCAGCTATCGTTTTTTTATAAGTGGTTTTTAAGTTCGTTATTATCATTCAAGCAAACTATGCATTTTTATTGTTACTGCCATTATTTTAATGGTGAGCTTCCAAAAACATGTTGTACCTTTACTTTTTGAGGTCAGTGTATTGTAATAAGCATTTTTAAATAAAAACAATATTATAACTTAAGATTGTACAAAAAATAATGTAAAACAATGAGATCGATGTCCACATATACTCTTTGAGTTATGCCCCATTTTTAGTTACAAGATTGTTGAAGGACGATCGTCGTATTTGATTAGGAAATATTTCATGATTTTTTTCTGTTTATTAGAGTTTTTTTATGCTTGCTAAAACAAGTTCGAAACCAGTATGCTATGTTTCGTGATTTACAATGTAGATTCTATACGCCGTGAGAATGCTTTCTGTAATTCAGGTCCACCAAACTTTTTACTTCTAACTTTTGGCAAAATATCAGACCAGAAAGGTTTGAAAAGGGTTTTCGTTGGCAAGAAAGATTGCAAACAAAATTTTTGAGGTCACTAAAAATGTCATCAAGCATAATTTTTCGTTAACATTTTTTTGCGTTTCTATAGTAAATATAATTTTTCTAAATTCATTTGTTCCAGGAAACAGAGCTATAATTAACGAATTTGAAAAAAACAAATGTGATAGTGAACCGTTCGTAACTCTTTTGCAACAATTCCACTCATTTTCGTAAAAATCATACAAAAAATCAATTGCTGAAAAGTCAAAAAAGCGATCAAAGAAAAAAAAAATACTTACACAATTAATGATATCTGATGATAATGATTAACTGTATAACTGTTATATTTTAGGATGCCACGATAACCTTTTTTTTTAAAGATAAAATATATTTCAATTAAAATATAAATATCTTAATTCAACAGTAAAATTAAAACGCTAGAAAACTGTTTGAAAGCTCATTTTACATGTTAAAATTAATTTAATACTCCAACACACACAAACTGGTACTTAACGATGCAGGATTAAGCAGCGAATGCAATGCACACTAATTGTTCCAGTGAACGTTGTACGAATATGAATGAGATGATAATTAGACTTATATTCGTATGTATGCTAAGGTGGCTCGTATGTATGATTAATTCAAATCTGACGAACAGCGTTGACAATGAAGCTTATAAAAAGCCTAATTGTACAGAGTTTTCTGATTTGTAATGTGCTATGCAAATGGTAATTTTAATTACTTGCAAGTTATTTAAAGAGGAAATATTTCTAATAAGGTGACTTATCTTTGGAAATTCAAATATGACTTTTAAACATTTTTTTTAATAGTTTCAACGTTAATAAAAAAAATAAAAATATTTTTTATTCAAACTATGGTGTTTCTTTTTTACTTCTACAATTTACGAAAAATGCAGAGTACGTTTTAAGTCGGAAACATACTGCACTATTTTTACATGAATATATTGTGTAAATGATCATGCATAACTTAAATTCTGTTGAAAGCAGTATGTGATGAAAGGAAGGTCATTCACCAAAAGTTTGATCTTCTTAATTAAAAGGATAAATGCAAGAAAATTTCGTTCAAAACATAATAAGAAGCTCTGATAAATACAAAGAATATATATTCCCTAATTTTTCTACGTTTAGTTTTATTTCGTGTGTGGAATAAGAAATACTGTTTTCTCATGAGACTTCATTATTATGTATATCTTAATAAGAAAACTGTTCATAATGTAAACACTATAAATACTGCTGTTATTATTTTGTTAGGGGGAAAACAACCAAGTGTTAAGGGGGGAAAAACGTTAATGACTTTTTTCGAAGAACTTCCAAAAACCTAACTGACCAATGTCAAACCAAGATTTGTGCAATTTATGATCTTGTCATCATCGGAAAAGAACTTTTTTTTTTTTTTTTTGTTACCCGGTGAGGTTTTCTCTCTTCTTTATTTTTTAGTATTTCGGTACTTTTATTAGGTTTATTGAACTCAGAACATATTTCCAGTGAAAACATTTCTCTTAACTCGGTTCGCGTAACGCTACGCATGAACAGATTTAGTGATCTACGAGTTTTTCTTTTTTTTTTTTTTTTTTTTACTGTGAAACTTGTTTCTCAAAATGTCCTCTAAAATTCCTTGAAACTTTACGAACAGTAAAAAAAAAAAAAAAACATTAAAATAGTTGCCTAACGTAGCTTCAAATATTTTCAGAGGTAAGGATAGAAAATTTCGCACGACAAGTTTTTGCCTTCAGTTTTAGAATTGATACAATAGCAAAACAAAGAAAAAAGAAAACCGTAAAAATTAATATATATATATATATATATATATATATATATATATATATATATATATATATATATAGAAATATGAATTTTGACATCTTGAATTCAAATTGTTTTTCGCAAACCCGAGTTGCGATAGGACCCTACTTGTTGGATTTATTGTTTCTACTGATTCTTCTGTCCCCCGAAATTGACTTTATTTAATACCCGACCCTCTCGACTTTACACACCAAACTTCTGCAAACATGTATCTCCTTCTTGGCGGTGCTGTAGGTGTGTGTGTGCGTGTGAGTATTTGTGTAGGCCTATGTGTGTGTGTAGGCGTGTGTGCGTAAGCTTATGTGTGTGTAGGCGGTGTGTGTATGTGTAGACGAGTGTTTGTGTATGTCGGCAAGTGTGTGTGTGTAGGAAATGCACGCTACCTCCCAGGAGGAGCTCATTCTGGTTTACAGCGAAGCTTGTGGAGGTCTAGGGCCAAAGGAGCTTCACCTGCAGGGGCCGGTTGACGATGGTTCTCGCAAATGACCATGATCCAAAACCATAGAAACATCGACTTTGGTCAAGTGAGAGTAACAAGCAACTCGTTGATATCTTAATAAAGAAGGAAGGAGAAATTATCCCCCATCACACTTATATTTTCTTTCGATCGTTTATGTAATATTTAAAAACTCAGCGTATACTGTATAATTTTATGATTCAAATACTTCGTGTTTTACCAGCATTCAACCGGCAAAGATATTAACCGATTGAAATTTTGCGGTCGTTGTCACGAATCGAGCATACCTGGGCTCGCTTACGACGGTGAGTTGGACAACCTATGAGTTTGATCGAATGACTGACGCGATTACAGTAATTGCGGTACAAGATGACGTAAATTATCGTACACTGTTATTTCTCATTGCTTGCTTCTACCGCTTGGTTCATTCACCCTGCAAGTGGCTCAACAATGTTCAATAGTATCAATTCTTTCGAGATTTTTCCAGTTATTAATCATCATTTTGCTTTTATTTTTTTATATATCTCTTACATTAATGTTGTCTTTAAGTATGTAAAATTTCGTTTAATTCTGACTACTAATTCTAGGTGTGTCGATTTTTTGTTAGAGTACCGTAAACTGTGGGGGTACTTGAGCCTCCGGGGGCTACTTGAACCCATGAGAAAAAAAGAGTTTAAAATCCGTCCTGGTCCTATAAAACGCAATGTATAGACTTAAAAAACATTCTCCATGACAGATAGCAGTACTAGGTAGAGGTTGGAACATGAAACAAAGTTTCTGCTATCCCCATCTTTTTCTGATTGAGGTTATGATTTCAACTTGTATAAACAGTTGCTTTTAGCGTCTGCAAACTTTCACATGTAAGTTCATGTACACATCTGATATCATCAAGGTAAAGATAGTTTTATGTTTGCATTTTATTTCTTAATAAAATAACAGCGTTTTAAGGTTATAGCTATATAATTAACACAGTAACTAATATAAGTTAGTAAAAGTGCACTGATTGCCTTAAAATGGGGTTACTTGAACCCAGCGTTCAAGCAGCTCCAGACCACATTTCATCACTAACTTATGTTAAGAAAGGTTTGTAATCTTAAAATAGAGGTTAGTTACTATTTATACCCGTTTATTTGCAGATGTTGGGATAAAAGGGTCCGAAAGTAAAAGAGAACCCCTTGAAGTAGGAAATTATGCGGATTATTAAGAGGAAAAACTACAATTGGGTCCAGATTCAATTAATTCCGGAGAAATGTCTTAGAGAGTGGCATCTGCCACTTTGACTTAAGTGTATCAACTCGGATAAGGAAATTAAAAGATCGTTCAACAAAAATAGCATGGGCATCCTGTAGTATTTGTAACGAGGAAGAGCAGGTATTAAATAATATCAGAGAAAATGAATCCACCCAAGCCATTAAAGAGAGGAGTTCTCATTCTTTCTAATGTTTAAATAATGAGCATTTCAATTGATTTTAGCTGTAGTTAGATTATATTTCTATTTGAAAAATTATGCTTGCCTAAAAATATGTTTTTATGTATACGTTGATTTTATATTAATTTATATAAATAATTTGCAACTTATATAAACAGTTTGCTCACTAGAATGTAGGTTTTGAGTTTATTTTTCAAAATCTTTGGTCCTTCTTGATACCACAACATGTTTTACTGCTTTTTCTAATGGATTTGCTGAGTGGGTTCAAGTAGCCCCAGCGCGGGGCTACTTGAACCCAATGTTTAAAAATAGAAAAAAAAGTATAAAGAGTTGATATTGTTGTTTAAAAAAGGCTTTAGGTGGTAGCAGAACGTCTGAAAAGTGGTAAAAACAAGGTTATCAGTGCACATTGTGGGTTTAACCAAAAAATAAGAGTAAAACTCGCAAAAAATATCAAAGTTCGGGTCCAAGTATCCCCAGTTTACGGTATATAAGCACTCAAATTAACTCTTTTATACCATTTTTGTGCAATTTTTTGTGCTTTTTTTTTTTCAAAATTTTTTATCTTCTTCTTCTGCGGTAACATTTCAGTCAAATTGGAGCATAATTGACGAAGTTGTCAATAAAACAAGTGCAAGATAATATATTCAATTGACGAAAGCGATTTGAACGAGTTTACCACAGAGCAGTTCACGTATTTTTAGATTGCAAAGGATATTGCTAATACGTGTTGAAAAGTGTTTTTATTAGTACAATTAGAACATAGCGAAATAAAATGTTTATAAATGCTCGCCTTCGTATTTTCTGAATCAAACTATACTACGTTCGGCAAGATTCTAAGTATTTCAAGATACAAGCCTCGTGTCTTGATTTCGTTAAAAAAAAGCAATTCCTGTAGTTAAGAAAAACCTTACCTGACATTATTGAGATGGCTACGCAGATCTTAATCACAGCATTACGACGCTTCCATGTAAGGTTTGTCTCAACTTATTTATAGATATTTTGTAAGGTTTTGAGTTATCTTATACGTGAGACTTTTACTCGGTCCCTGTTACCCAGATAAAACATATATTTTTAAAAAGTGTTCTGAAAACTATTTATTACAGTTACTCGTGAAGTTTTGGGCAATTTTTGTGCGTTTTGTTGCAATCCTTATACTCTGCGCAGAAACAGGTTTGATATGTATACTTTATAAATTTAGTTTTTCGTTTAATATAGAATTTCTAAGTTTTCCTTTTCGTAGTTGTAAATATTGATGCTGCTGCAGAAGATTTTTTTTTTTATTATTTATTTATTTTTTTTTTTTTAAGCTTGACTTTTACCCAAAGCGGTTTTCACATTAAATTCTAAAATATAGTTAATTGTTTGAAAGTATAGCTAAATAAATGCTTTAATA
This sequence comes from Uloborus diversus, assembly GCF_026930045.1. NCBI lineage: Eukaryota > Metazoa > Arthropoda > Arachnida > Araneae > Uloboridae > Uloborus > Uloborus diversus. Next base: position 132,501,313 of record NC_072740.1, read on the forward strand.
TAATCTGCATTAAGTTTCACAAAGCATTTGAATCAACTTTTCTGTACTTAATCACCAGTGTTTAAAAGTTACCGTGAAGAAGCGAGGACTGAGATCCCAATAATGATCCGTATGTCGGATCCAGAGGCAAAAATCGATAACATATTTCCCACGTCATTGCTGGGAGCTTAAATTCTCTTTCTTCGTTAAAAGTTGGATTTATATAAGTTCCTAGAAAACATGGAGTGAAAAGCAATCTAATTCTTCTTTCATTCGTCTTTTCATTGATATTTCAAGACGACGTATTCACCGACGTGGTCTACATTTCAAAACAAGATAGTTCATTTTGCTTTGCTTTCGTTGTGTTTGATTCTGTAATTTTTAGGGGCCGTCCCAACATAAGCTGAGTAGCAATGTTTCAATGTAAAGTCAATTTTCATGAGCAAAAAAACTTAACTGGGTTTTTTAAAAAAATGTTATACATGCCATTATATTTCATTTCAAAGAATCTAAAGAGGTTTTCTCTGTTTTATTTATTTATTTATTTATTTTTTATTTAAGTTAACCAATACCTTCTTTGAAATCTAAAGCATAACTTGACTTACAAGCTATGCTTTTATGTTGATGCAACAAATGTCTGAACGGAATTTCGCTGAAATGTACTAAACATATTAGCCGTTGTAAAGAACGACCAAGTTTAGGCTAAAGGTTACGAAACACACCGTTTTTCTATCCTGTGTTTGTCGCTGTTTCGTCACATTCAATTGCAGCAAGCTTAATAGGTAAAATCTATAAATCTATTAGTTATTAGCTATGACATGCAATGATATTATATGCTTATAAATAGGTGTGTAACTATACTTGCGCTTATAATACTGTAATAAAAGATTATATTCAACAAATTTCGAATTAAAAAATACTTTTAAAACTTAAATATGTCATGTACGAGTTATTGAACTCAGAAACACAAAAATTGTAAATTTTATGCGTTTTTTGCCTAATTTAAGGCTTGTGCGTGAACTAAATATTTTATGTAAAAAATTTAAAATACTTTGTTTATGTTCTAACTATACTATATACAGACAATTTATAGCTGTTGCATTAAAAAATACTACAAAGAACTAATTTTGTTAATTTTTGAAATTTTCAATTTTTAACATTTTTTTTTTCAAAATTTCAACCTTATGAGCTTGAAGATGTCCACTCCGTTTATTCCCTCCTTGAGAATATTAAATTACTTTTGAGAGGCAACGCAATTCCGAAACAAAAAAATCCCTTTTTTCCAACCACCTTAGTACCCACATACTTAGACTTCCGGCAGTCTAATGTAGTGGTAGGCGTTGGTCTTTTGCGCCAAAGGTCGCTGGTTAAAACCCTGCTCCAGTTGGTAGATTTTCAGGATGCGGAAAACCGTCAGTGACTATGTCGCAGGATTAGGCGAAATTATAAAGATCCTTTGAGTGAATCGCTCAGTGGATCCTTAACGGCCATAATTTAACTCTCGGCTTAATTTAACTATTATTGTTATTTCGCATCGTGAGATCCCAGCTGCCTCCAACTGGTGGGAAACATGACAGCTCAATTATCAGCTTGTAATGGTGATCTGTAGATAGTTGTTCCACGGGTGATGGAATGTAGTCCAATGAAGAATGCACAAGGTCCGCAAATGGCGAAGGGGTAATACGCAGCTTCCATTTGAAACGAGCAAACAAAACAAATTTTAAAAAAAACATATGCAGCACCTTTATTTAAACAAATGTTTTTCTTTTCTAATGTACCTTGCCTTGTGTTAGAAAATAATTCTTTGCCTTGTTTCTGGAGAACTTGCAGCTGAAGTAAATATAAGGTTTGCCTATTGAATTTTAAAAAGGAGTGATTTTAAATGGACGATATATGTTACACTACCGCTTATGCAAAATTATAAATGAGTATATCCTTTTTTTTTTTTTTTTTTGAAAAAAAGAAAAAATATCCTTTAAAAAAAGAAAAAAAGAATAACAAACCATTATTGAAATCAATTATTTTTAAACAGGGTAACAAACATATTTAAAAAATAAGCATAGATTGTATTACATTTAAAAAAAAAGTGAAGTATGTAACGCAATTATTGTAAAGGAGTTACAACGAAAAGTACCTCGTGTGTAATTTTAGTCGCTAAGTCAATCATCGTTTGAATATTGATATTATGAAAATTGTTTGTGCAGCGAACCAATTTTTTGAACGAACACCGTGTATTTGGTTGAGCTTGCAGGTTAACATTTTCTCTTCAGGAAATGCTTTAAATAGTTGACAATGAAACAAAATTACTGCATTGATATCTTGAAACTAGATATTGGTCGTTGTTAATATTTGGCAAACCAACAAGAATCGTCATATTCTTAGGACACATAAATATATTGGCATATATTTTGACCGACACCAGAATTTGTCTTTGAAGGGATCATAACAGTCCTTGCCTGTAAATAATAAATTATCGTACTAAGACGGGAAATATCTGTTAATCCATGAGTTCTGGGTTGAATCGACCCCCCAAGCCCTCCTTCGCTGACCCACTGGTATACACGTATATTTCAAATGTGTATATTGGAGCACTGAAGTTTATTGTTCTTTAAAAGTAATTACTTACTGATGATGAGATAAGCACATTTTTATATCCCACATTTATAAATTTGATAAATTTTGTTTTTGAAAAAAAAAAAAAATAACGTTCAGCAGAAGATCTTTGGGATGTTTTCTGAGTACTTCCCAACTTTTCTTTGTATTAAGAAAAACGTATTAAATCAGTTTCCGTAATGCGCTTTGGTAAAGCGGATTTGATGGAATCCTAATTTGCCTAAAAGCTTCTTGTTCATTTCAAACGTTTAAAACGTTTTCTAAAGTTTGATAAGAATTTTAAATAGTTAGATCGTTAAAAAGGATCAAATCTTTCTCAACAATACTACACTATGCCACATAAAATATAGGAAAACTTTGAAACATAGAATTATTCTTGCTTATTAATATATATATATATATATATATATATATATATATATATATATATATATATATATATATATATATATATATATATATATATATAAAGGTGGTCCTTATGTTTGAAGTTGTAAATATTTTTTGCCCTCAATTGTTTCATTTAACAAATAAATAATCCGTGCAAAATTTTAAGTCGATTCATGAATAACCCCTGCTCCTAGGGCCTCCTTTTTTGAGTTTCGAAGAAAAATTGCGGATTTTCTCATTTTTACTTAAAAATATTCTTACGTTTTATATTTAAATTAATTTTGTTCCTCAAGAGATGCTGCTACTTCCACACCGACCATTCTCTCACTTTCATCCTCGCCTATCGATAACAAAGTACATTTGGTAAAAGAATTAAAAAGAAAATTGTTTTTGAAAATCTTTGTCCAAGTACTCTCTCTAGCATTTTCAATGGGTGCCATCCCATGTTAACTTAAAGTATAATAATGTTACCGATGGATGGGCTAAGAACGGACCATCCCTGTCGAAATGTTCTGCTAAACCTTTGTCATTCATTCCAGAAGTAGAGCACTTATTAACATCTCCTGGAAACAACCGCCATTCCATTCTTAGTATCGTCCTTTTGGCTCAGGTGGGCTTTGGATGTGACAGACAAGGCTAGACATCTTTGTCTTGATAGCATTTGGTCACCTTAGGTTTCTAAGATTCTGCCAAAGTATTAAGATATTCTCGAAATGAACCAATAGCAATAAAAATGAGGCCACTGCGGAGTACCTCCACTGTTGTGTTGTCTTGTCGCATGATGACATACTGGATAGACCTGGTCTGGGTGTTGGAGAGATTGAAGACGAATGGACTCAATTGTCTTATCTAGTTTTAGATCAGTGAGGATAAGCAAGAAGAATTAAGGAGCCTTTTTTTCTTCTTTCATGCGTATGGAAAAATATTTAAAGATATTTCATCTTCAGTTGTTCTGTTTTTATTATGCTTGGGTTTATTTAATGATACACTGGTTAAAAATTTCACTGAAAAAACGGTTAAATAAGTTTATTTTATTTTCATTTTACCGTATTCAGCCTCAACAGTCAAATAACCATAAAGAAGATGATTTTCAAACCATTAATCGAAAGTAAAACAGTATTTTCACCATATTTTGCGAAAGCGGTTATTTCACTGTAAACTTTAGCCAATCGGGTCGACTGACAGACAATAGGAATTCAGCGCGCGCAACGCCATCTTATGCGGATCCGGAAATGGAAAAGCGTGGGTGATGATAGCAAGCATGGCGGCCTGCATCTGAAAGGTAAATATATTTTTCATTTATTAGATTTTTAGTTACCTTTTTGTTGTGTACTTAATGTTATCCCTACTAACACTTATTTTAAGCGCTAAAACGTACTTATAACATATAAATGAGTGCCTCTGCACCTATTCGTTTTTTACTTTAGATTATACATACGTAAGTAATGTTCAATTTTGAAAGCATTTACAGTAGTAAATTTGAAACTTTGACCCTTCCCCCTCTCTTTATTCCCCTGAGTTTATTATCCCTTCCAGGGAAAATACTGTTAAAGTTCCAAAAAAACAATTATCTTTTAGGAATATATATATACCATATTTTGCCAAATACTGAATATTTGGCCGAGAATTACAATCGTATACGGTTGAAAATTGTCTTCCATGTTGCATGTAGTATGATATGTGTCAAATTTGGTTAGTTTATCTGCAATTCTGCACAAATTTAAATTCCTTTATTGATTTGAAAATCTACTCCTTCTGATGTATGATTTTACAGCGTACAATCACGGTAATGTTATGTAAATAAATCTTGTAGGAAATCAAATGTTTCTGCACCATGACTATTATTAAACTTTGATCACTGTGATTAATTAAATTAAATTGCTTTTCAGCAGTATTTATTACATTGTAAACCAACTGTTAGATATTTGAAGTATGAAAAATCAGTAATAAGCTGACTTTTCATATTTATGACCACTTAATATCATGATATCTTTTTTTTTTTAACTTTTTCTGTTTTATGTTTAAGAAATAATGTCAGCCCTGATTTATTAGGTAACGGATAAACTAAAACCCCCGCTTATACGAATTTAAAAAATCCTCCCGGAACCAAATACTTCCCCTTAGACGCAAGTGTTCAAGTTCCCAGCTTAATCGAATAATATTGTGTAGCTTTCCCAAATATTTGCATAGAAAATTTTCGAATAAACTAAGTAAGAACCAGGGTTTAAACCGAGTTCAAACGTTTTTTTTAGAAAAAAAGCTAAAACGAGAAAACAAAGCTTTAGCGAAATGCAAAAACGTCCGAAGTTAATGAATACCTTCCCATAAGGGAAGGTATTTCTTTCTAAATGCCTCAATGCGTTTCACCTGAAATTGAAATCTAAATTCCAAATTAAATTTGAAATGAAAAAAAATTAGAATTAATGCGACTGCAGCAAAAAGACTGGTAAGTACAATTATTGACGTAAAATATAAATTCATATTTTTGGCCAACAATGGGGGAGAAAAACATTTATATTCTCTGTCAAAACATTTTCACTAACTCAAATTTCTTTTGTCGTTGCCATTGCAAAAACCAACGCAGTTAGAAGTTAAATAACGCTGAAAAATATTTACCCTTTTAAAACGAGTATAAATTGATAAATACACCATAAACTCTTTTTGTGTGGTGGATAGGGGCAACATTGAAAAACTCACAAAAAAAAAAGTTCGTTCGTTTTATAAATAACTTCGTCCGTTTTATAAATACTTCCCAATCTAATTGAAATTTTGATACACCGCACAAAAAAAGACCGCACAAAAAGAGGTTTCGGTGTATTAAATGTAAAGCAAAGTAGACGAGGGGGAAGGGAAAAAAGAAGTTATAAGTGTTTCAAAAAGACCTTCAGCAAACAATCCACTTGGAATTTTTCAAAATTCAACTATTTTATTGCTGAAACAATTTATTTACATTTTTATAATTTTCACAAATATGCTATTTATTATATATATATGATACACTTACATGTACTGTTTATTATATATATGATACACTTACATATAATATTTATTATATATATGCACGCTAATATATACTATTTATATTTCAATTTTTTGTTGTTTACTAAACTTATTTCAAAATCTTTTTACCAATAATAATTTTATTTCTTTTATATATCTATACTCCTGTTTGTGAAAATTGCAACACCACAAAGGACTTACGCAAGTGAGCTGAAAATTGAAGGAAATGTAAAGTAGGGCATGATATGCAAATGATTCGAATTGCAGACCGGTAGCGCATGCGTTTGTTGAGCAGCGCCCTCTGAACGGCGGATTGAACCGAATATAAATAGACGGCTGTAGCGAGGCGTGTATGATTATCTGTGGTTATATGCTAGAGTAAACGTTATTTGAATCTTTACTATGCCTCTTCGACGAAAGAAAGCGAAATTCGAGCAAATTTCGGAGTTTGAACGGGGCAGAATCGTCGACCTTCGTGAAGCTGGATTGTCTTATCGTGCAGTAGCCGCTCGTGTGCAGCGTAACAGCAGCACAATCATGCGTGTTTGGAAGTAGTGGACGGACGAGGGTCGCACAGCTCGGAAATCCGGGAGTGGACCCCGAAATGTGACGTCAGCTCGCGATGACAGACACCTGGTGCGTATGGCGCTGACGGACCGCACAGCTTCTTCTAGAAAATTGGCAGCACAGTGGTCAACAGCTACAGGTGTTTCATTGTGTGCTTCATCAGTTCGGAGACGTCTGCTGCAGCGTGGGCTGCGCGCAAGGATTCCTTTATACAGGATTCCTCTCACGCAAAACCATCGCCGCCCGCGGCTACAATGGGCCAATGTGCATAGGAGCTGGCATGCTGATTGGCAGCAGGTCGTCTTTTCTGACGAATCCCGCTTCAATTTGTGGCACCATGATTGCCGAATTCGTGTCAGGCGCTATGCCGGTGAACGGCACATTCCGGAGTGCATTATCGAACGCCACAGTGGACGAACACCCGGAGTTATGGTTTGGGGTGCCATAGCATAGCATAGACGATCACAATTGCTACGAATTGCGTGCAATTTGAACAGTACCCGATACATAAACGAAGTTTTACATCCCCAAGCTATTCCTTTCCTGCAAGGAATGCCAGGGGCTGTATTACAGCAGGATAATGCCCGTCCACATGCCTCCAGGACTGTCAAATCCTACCTTAATTCGCAGCAGGTACAGCTTCTTCCTTGGCTTGCATATTCCCCGGATATGTCACCGATTGAACATGTGTGAGATGTCATTGGGCGGCTTCTCGCTCGTGATCCTCGTCCTGTTGCTTCGACAGACGAACTTTGGTTGCGCATGCAAACAATATGGAATACTCTTCCGCGGGCAGATATTCAAACTTTGCTTCACTCCATGCCTTGTCGTGTAGCAGCTCTTATTGCGGTGCGTGGTGGCCACACAAAATACTAATTTCTATCTATTTTTATTGTTTGTTTGGTTTGAAAATGTAATCATTTATTTGTACAATTACCACTCAACTGTGTATTAAATTTCTTTCAACTATGATGCTTCCTTCATAGTGTTGCAATTTTCACAAACAGGACTGTATTAATTTGTATCATTAAATTTTAAGACAAATGTTGTCTATCTTGAAAGCTAAAGAAAATTTCACCACATAATCGAAAAATATTTCTTGGAACGAACGATATTCGATTTAGCAAGGCTGACAGTATTGAGAAGCAACGAAATTTTAAATTGATATTCTTGCATTAAATTTACTTGAATGTGATAATTTTATTACGTTAAAAATTTGAATTTATTATGTCCCTTTTCCCACCATCCCCCACATCTTAGCGGTTGTACCACAAGGGGGTCTGGTCCCCCTTATGACTGTGTTTAAAGGCTAACAGTGGTCTGCGGACATGGTGTGTTGTACCAGAGAAGGGTCCTATACAGATTTCCAGTCCAGCCTGAAGTTTACTCCTTATTGTGTGAACCAGACGCACCATAAAGTATGATGTACAGTGGCTCCCAAAAGTGTTCGTACACCTTAAAATTTCGTAGTAAAACCAAAATAATGGGAAACTGAATTCGAAGATGAAGTCCAATTTTTTTTCACACCATTCCTATGCTATTCTGAATAAAACCCAGTAGTTTTTTTTTTTTTTTTTTTTCAAAATATTGCCAGATTTTATTTTTGAAATTTGTCAAAAAACGACGAGACAAGGAAAAAATACGTCACAAAAGTCATCGTGCACTGAAATATATTTGAATAAATTCATGTTTTAAATTATCATAAGTCGTTTTTTTAATATTTTTGCATTGTGATGACACTGTAAAGTCATTTGGCTTCAGTTTTTTGTTTATTTATTCCATAATATTCTACTTATTATTTTTAAATGGTAGGTATGCGTAAAAAACAACAAACACGATTCTAAATTTGATATTTTTTCCCTCACAGTAGCCGTAAATTGGTTTGAAATGTCTCTAAAATAGTTAATTTATACCATTCTATAGTAAAGTGCTTGATAAAATGCTTTAAAGACAGGAGTCGGATCGAAAACAAGGTAAGAAAAGGTCAACTAGCAAAGTTAACAAAGCGTGATCAAAGATTTACAGTTAAAACTATTATGAAAAATACACATTTGAGTGCTGAAAAAGTTTCTGCAGAACTGAATGAAGCATTTTAAGCTTTATTTTTACCTAAAATTGTTCGAGAAGTTCTCTGATTAGCTGGATTAAATGGGACCTCTTCCTACATAAATTTTCTTGTTCATGCGAAAAACAGAAAGCTTACGCTTTCCGCTGAAAAATCAATGATAAATAAGCTCAAAACGTTTTGAAACAACGTCTTACTCACAGAAGAAAATAAATTCAACATTTTGGGTTAAGTTGTTGTATAACTGTAAATAGAAGAAAAAATGAGGAATTTCATCCTAAGAACTTAGTTGGATCAGTTAATCAGGATGGTGAAGGTGTTCTTGTGTGAGGGTGCATATCAGCATCAGGACTTGGAAGTTTGGAATTTTTTGATAAAATAATGAATCATGCTGTTCATTTAAAATATTTTAAAAAACAATTTTAAACTATTAGCCCAAAATTAGGTAATCGGAAGCAACTTTGTTTTTTATCAAGATAACGATAAGAAGCACACTTTTGCGTTTGGTGCCTCAAAAATTGTCCTTAAGCTTAAAAATATCTCCTCAATCGCCAGATTAAAACTTAATGGAACATATTTGGAGATGTCTGGTGACTAGATTACGAAAATACACCATTGAAACGAAAAGCGAACTAGAAACAGTAAGACTCGAAGTACGGCTGAACACTTACTCAGAAACTGCACAAAAAAAGAAAGAAAACAATGAAATCTATTCTCAGACGCTTAAAAGCTGTTGTTGATACTGCATGATATTCTACTAAACAATAACTTAGTAAAAAGTTAGATTATTAACTAATTTTGTGACATTTTTTCAAAGTGTACGAAGACTTTTGTGAGATTAAGTTTCTGGCACTTTTTGATTATTGATTTCTTAAAAATCATGTTTTATTATGTTATTAAAAATTTTCACGTAGTTTTGTTGAAAATAGATCATAGATCTTATAATTAAATACTCATTCCAAAATATTAATTTTAACGAATGGATAATTGCGTATTTCATTGAAAATCGTAAGTGTACGAACACTTTTGGGAGCCACTGTAGGCCATACATCTATTAATTATGTGCTGTCATTTCGCTCAAACCTGTCTATGTTGAAATTTTTCAATTCCCTGCTTTTATTGTACAAATTAAATGTTTTCCACATGTTTATCTGTAATGAATTTTCCATAAAACCTCTATGCCTCGAATTCCGACTGCTCTGTCTCTTTTGAATTCGATCCTAACTGTCTCTATCAACAGTATTAACTTGAAAACAAGATATTTTAAAAAAATAGCAGTATTATTACCCTTAAAGTCTTGTAAGACATGTAGTTGAAAGAACATACAAAATACATAGAAATGTCTACAAAGGTCCAGGTTTTCTAGAAATTGCATCCATTTGGAAACAGTAGAAAGAGAACTGTTAAATAGGATCGGGGAAAAGTTCCCCAAGTTTAACTTTTGAGTCATTGCAAACAGCTATTTTGTTCTGTTCTAGGTTTACGCCCTTCTAATGTTTAAATTACACTGCTCAAAACAATTAAAGGATATTGAGGTTTTGGGTTGATTTTGAACCTGGAGAACTTTTTGGATGATTAATACATTATCGACAGACGTAGTAAACTATGTGAGACAAAAATTACATTTGCATGGCAGAAAAAAATACTTTTTTAAAACTTTTGGGTACAAAAGGGAAAAAACGCACTTTGTGCGTATGAGAAAGCGAGTAAAAATTGGGGTTTTCTCAAAAGAAAATCCCTTTTAGCAGGGTAACCCCGGACGGCCAGCAGTGTAAAACACCTCTGAGGCATGGAATTAATAAGGCTATTGATGAGGGGCTGGGGTATTTTGCCCCACTCATCCTGAAGAGCTCTTTCCAGTTCTTGAACAGTTTGTGGAGGTCGTAGGCTTCCGGAAACTTGTTACCTAGAATGTCCTAAACTCGTTCTATTGGGTTCATATCTCAAGAACACGCTGGCCATTCCAATCGTATGATTCCTTCCTCCAATAGAAAATCATTCATCAAGTTAGAATGATGTGGTCTGCAATTGTCGTCAATTAACATGAAGTCACCTGCAATTGCTGCAGGGTAAGGGACTACACTAGGTCTGAGAATATCATCCCTACTTTGACGACCGGTCAGAGTTCCATTCGGAATGACATGCAGATCGGTACGCCCAACAATGAAGATGCCAGCAATGCATCATCGCACCACCACCACCAAATCTCACACTTTCGGGCACGAACGCTGGATTGTTTCTAGCGCCACGTTCCCCCCAGATGAAAATACGCCATTATCAGGATAAAGACAAGAACTGGACTCGTCAGAGATAAGAATATTGCCAAATTAATGTCTTCTCAAATTCACATGCTCTGTTACCCACTCCCTGTAGACTGACGGTGGCTCGCAGCTAATGTGACGCACACCATTGGTCGACGAGCATACAGACCTACAGCGTGAAGGCAATTTTGGACAGTTTATGTCAAAATTGTGGTGCCAGTACCCGAGCGAAGGTGTCGTTGTAGTGGAGTGGCATTCATACTTCGGTGCCTCTGAGCCGTTAAAGCTAAATAACGGTCTTGAGCGTTATTGACCGTATGCGACCTTGCCCTGATCTTCGGTCAGCATTTCCAGTCTCTAAAAAGCGTTTCCATATCCTAGAAATCACTTTGCAAAACTCCAATACCTTCTGCTGCCTTGGCTTGTGTTTGGCTCCCCTCTAGCCGGCCAACCAAAACTTTAGAAGCTTCTGATTCCGTTAAATGCGTTCGTTGAGGCATCGCACTCACCGAAACAACGCGCTTACTGAATGTCGAACATTCTTTTCTGCTTTGCCTTACAATAAGTTTAGAGCGAAGTCTCATTCGCCGACGCTAAAACGCCGTCCTCGACGTCAAACTCAAAGTTTGCATGCTGCTATGTTTGAAATTAAGAAAAAATTGCATTTGTAACTCCCTTCTTCGATTCTATGCAAAAAAAAATTTGCTAATATCTTTTTTTGTGCAAAGACTTACAATATCCTTTAATTGTTTTGAGCAATGTATTTTGATCGAGGAAAAATTAAATCTCAACATTTTGAACGATAATCATTAATAGAAATTGGTTATTGTATAACTTTATGAAAACCTTCGCATTTCAAATTTTTCTGCTACCCTGTAAAATTTGAGATAGACAGGTTCAACTATATCACAACCTTAACTCGTTGTATAAAAATGTGCGTTTGTTCACCAATTGTCATGTATTCAATTTTGTTTACTATTTGCTTGCCAAATACATTCAAATCTAAAATAAATTAAAAGGGACTTTTAAAATCAATTTGTTTTGGTCATAGTTTACCTGATCCAAATCAGTGGTTTGTTCTCATAGGGTATACTCCATATACGCCGTATATTTTTAAGACATTTAGCTTATTCCCTCAAGCCTCCAAAATGTTCATATTATGACATATTATGTATATAATCGCTTACTCATATTGTGTGTAATGGATTACTGAGAGTATACCCTCAGAAAAATTGATAGGAACATCACTGATCCAAATAACAATTAACAGCAAACAGAGGAGCAATTACCTCAAATGTATTTTATTCCAGCAGTAATTGCTTTTAAGCATGTTCAAATTACGAGGCTCTGTCGTTTTTAAGTAATTGGCCGAACAGAATATTCGACTTGTCTGCAGGCAGGGCCGCCAAGAGTTAAAGGGAGGCCCCTTGTCAGTTTGGTTGATGGCCCCCCATTCCCCCATAATTTATGAGAAAGTAAGTGTAAAAAAAATTAATACTTATAATTAATGTCTTATAATTTTCAAAATATCATTCTGACTCTGAGCAATGCCATGAGAGTTGTGTATGAACAGTTAAAAAGGTAGTTTAAAAAATAAGGAATTATTAAAAATAGGTTTTGCTATCTAATTTTCCTTGTGTATTTGTATAACAAACAGATGAAGCATTTTAAAATTATGAAAAATATGCCTTTGTTTTTAATCCTTATGTGACTTAATAGTGTTTTTCTTTTCACCTAAGAGACATCCATAGTAAGATCTGGAGAATTTGTTGACAGTTGATGGCATTGCTGTCAACACATCAATCAGAATTGACAGCTACAGCTACTTGTATTATGCATTTGCAAACTTTAAGAGGTACTAAGTATTTTAATTTTTGATTTATTTTTTGTTTCCAATTAGAGAGTCTCTTTCTGGATATGGACTCTGGTTTGACAATCTTGTAGAATGCCTAAAAATTTACTATTATTAATCTTTGAATTAAAATATTGAAAAGTTAACATCCAAGTGTTTTGTTGTAATATATTATTAATCACCAGTTTAATTAATTTTTGAAATTATATATTTTTAAACACTTAATATTATGAAGTTTTTTTTCTGGTTACTGTTTCATATTTAAATGAGTTTGATAGTAGGGTTGATGTAATGTGCCGTGAAATTTAAGCAAAATTGAAAAGCAGCAAAATTTTCATTTAAGATCTGAGGCTTTTCTATTACAGAAAAATTACTTTGGATTTGCTATTAGTAGTTAGGCTATGGTTTTCGACTGCTCTAATTTTCATTCTTTCCATAAAGAAAGATGTGTTTGTTTACCAATTGTCAGATACTTACATTTGTTTGCTATTTGATGGTAGAATACTGAAATAATTAGCCGAATCAAATATCTGGTTTATCTGCCGAATAGGCAGTATACTGAGTATCAACTGAATATAGTAAAATGTTATTTTAACATTTGTATGAACACTTAATATTATGAGTTATTTTTCTGGTTATTGTTTTGTTTTTCAATTATTCAGTAATTTTCATTAAATTACTGCCCTAGAGCCAGAGCTAAGGCAGAAATACATAAAATACACCACCAGCGCAGTCATTCCATTCGAGGACTGCAGTTTCGTGCTTATTAGCACTCATGAGCTCGGATTAGGAAGTAACTAAGCTGGAGGTGGAAAACAACTTAAGGGAGCCAAACAAACTGGTAGTTAATATAGAAGAAGTGTTTGGCACTCTTGGCTTCCTTAAGAGGTTTTCCACCTCCAGCTCAGTCACTTCCTATTCCGGGCTGATGAGTGCTAATCAGCACGAAACTGCAGTCCTCGGATGGAATGACTGAGCTGGCGGTGTATTTTATGGATTTAGTAAACGAGTAAGGTTCAGGGGCATGCACAGGGGGAGGGGAGAGATATACACCTGTTAGCCTGAGCATGAAAGGTGCCCGAGATTTTTAAAATGAGAGATGAAATATGTGTAGGGAAATAGGGGTAAACAATATGGAGGAGGGTCAGTAAAAGTCAATTGTGACGGGCCCCAAAATTTCGGGTCACGTCCTTGGTAAGGTTAATGAGGTGTGTGATATGATTTAAGAAAAATTGAAAAAGCAACACAACTTTATCTAAGTATTTTTTCTTGCATTAAAATTACTTTCAGTGTGATAATACTACTATTAATAAGAATTTGCATACTGTAATTTTAATTCGTCGTTTCAAAAAATATATTTTTCGTCTCCATTTGTCAAACATTGAATTTTTTCAATATTCCGTTGCTGAATATTAAAGTATTCGACCAAACTGAACATTCGGTGCATCCCTAATTTGAATTATGTCTGTGACAAAGCAAATTAAACTCTAACCAGGATTTTGCAATATTTATTTATCTATTATTTTGTTTCGCATTAAAAAGTTTAACAGAGTTATTTTTACATTTAAAAAAAATCATTAAAGGTAAAACTAAAAATAATTCTTCAATTGAATAGGCTAACTCTTTAGGATATTATATAAATCTAATAACATAAATTTAATAACAATCTATCCAAAGTAGCATTTTTTTTTCTACAGTGTATAAATTTACTTTTATATATTGTTGCGGATCCAAGTTTTAAAACCATTTGGGAAAAGTTGGAACATTGTTCAAAAGTTGTTTTCAAAAATGTCGTGGGGGGGGGGGAGTGAGAGCTTTTTCAATGGCTTAAAAAGTCTTAGTAATTAAGTTGTAGATCTGAAATGAAATTAGTTTATAAATTATCCGAGATTTTTCTTGCTTTGTCATTTGAAGTTATTGGGCATTTTATAGAATATTCCTTGTAGACTTAATAGAGGAATGATTGGTGTCAGTTACAGTTGTATACTCTTCAAACAAGCAACAAAAAAAGGTTGGGGGAAGGTTAGTATTTAAGTTTCAAAAAGTGGGGGCTTTATTTTTTTAACAGAATAAAAGATCTGTGAATAGGATTTTTTTTTTGATGAATAGTATTTTTTAAGAGGATATTTTATTACTTTTTATTTATTATCTTTAGTATCTTTTCCAATTTTTAAAATTATTTTTTGCAAGCAGGATAAAAAATAATGTCTGAGGCTTTATTATTTTTCTCAGAAAAGAAGTGCATTACAAACTTTTTTTTTTTGTATATACAGTTGAACTCGGTTAATATGAAGTATGAAAAAACTTTGAATTTGTTTGTATTAGCAGTTATTCGTAACTACCGTGAATGAGTGATTCTGTGGAGAAAAAAAAAACAACACGAAGAAATGCTGCCCTACATTTAAAAAATATTGCTGCACGAATTGTACATTTAGCACATTCAGAAATAAATATCTCATTACTTATAAATGAATGTATTTGGAAAATATTGAAAAAGGAAGATGATATCGACAATCACGGAATAGGTTGTAATCCGCAATGGAAGACGAACAATTTTATCTCCGAATAAATTGAAATATCCGCGGGTCAACAAATGTACGGGCTGTATTTTCTATGCAAAATATTCTATATTTTCTTCTCGATACACAATGGGACTTCTACTACCAAACAAAATGATGAATAATTTCTAAAAAATGATACTACAGTATTCAACCACAAACGTTTTCAGTAAGAGGTCAGGAATTTTTGTTCGTCTTAGACTTGAAATTCAATGTACACATTATGCGTGAAATGTTCATTGTAATTAGATAGCGAATCAAACTTAACGAACAAAACGTTCGTTTTAGGCGTGATTTCATATTAAACGTGATTATATTAAGAGAGTTCAACTGTACATATAATGAATGTACTTTATTTGATGAGCTTTGCTGTGCTACTACCAGGGTTTGTCGATATGTATCAATGAATATATGTCATGATATATATCACGATATATATCCGATATTTGTTTTGAAAATATCATGATATTTTGATATTTTCGATTTTTATTTTTTCGACTACAGTATTTTCAATATAAAAATTACATTAATCATAGCAATATATTATTTACATAGTAATCATTTATTAAAAATAACCAAAAAGTTATGTACTATATTTTTATGATGTATTAATACATCATTAATATAACAAAGTAATATAATATTCCTTTTTTTATTGGATTTTTATATTCATAAAATTAGTAGTGATGCTCCAATTTTAATCCATATTAAAAGTGCCTAATTAAATATTAATTATTGCTCAGAAAAATAAGAAACTGTCTTTCGACTGTGCACTGCTTAATGCATATTTTTACTGAATCATACAACTGTAAAATTAGCTGACAGAAGAAAAATGAGTAAAACATAGCTAATGCTTAATTAACCCCATTAAAATTGATAGAAATGTAAAATGAAATGTTAGAAATAAATAATGAATATAACCTTAATTTTAAGTCTACATATTGTAATTATAATGTAGGAAAATAGAGAGTGATTTGAGGATGCATTTTACTATTTTGAACACTTTAGTTTGTGCTAATTGAAAATATCGGATAGATATCAAAATATCCTATATATATCAAAATATCGGATATTTTCGAAAAATATCATGATATTTTCGAACCCTTTCTACTACTTTAGTTCTTTGTTTATTTATTTTTTACGTGTCCTTTTCATCAGATGAGTGAGGTGTATTTTGTTTTTAAAAATCAGCCTAAATTGTTTTGTAATTTTTGGTGTATATTTCTAACCGATTGGTGTAAGCAGTCCAGGTGGTAGGCATTTAGTAAAATTGGCATTTTAGAAATAATGCAACTGAATTTTTTAGTAGTGCCGCAGAAAAAAGAGAATCAGTTCAAAGGTATATTACAAAGTAATGAAGTTCTACAATAACTTGAAGCTGTTATAGTTTTAATATATATTTATTGTTAAAGGTAAATTTTTTTGCTTTTGAGAATTTGTTTTCATTAAAATTTATTCTTTTATTTGACTTGCGTAGTGCTGCAGATGTATTTTAACTTGTAAGTTATTTCTTAAGAAAGCATATTTAATTTGCTACGTTCTTCCTAACAAACCAGTATGATCTATTGTGTATTGAGGTAAATATTGGAAAAGATAAAAAAGTGATTTTGCAGTTTCAGAATACCGTAATATTAGGCTTGTGTTTTACATGGCTTATTTTAATCTATGTTTCAGGTGCTTTGTGGAAATAAATAAAATGCCTGGGTCCAAGACATAAAAAAAGATTGTTTTATTATTTGTAAATGTTGCGATTTGTAATACATTTGTAATGTTGTATATATGTATTTGTAAATTATTTTGTATTGCTCAAATTCTAAAATAAACAAGATCTCCATGTAAGATTTTTTATTTTTTCTGTGTTTAAAATATTTCCAATAATAGAGAGCTTTGATTAAATTGTCATTTGGAGGTAAAGTGCAGTACCAGCAAATTTTGCATTTTTGTCATCTATTGTACTTGAGTTTTGTTGTACAAGCTTGCTTATTTGGTTGGAGCTCTAAAAAAAAAGCTCGAGTAAAATGTAAAATTTTAGCATTTCCCTAATGTTGATATGGAATCCAAAACTTATTTCTTCACATAGCTCAAAAACTCATTTCTGCAGGTATACGTTCCCATAGTAGTACATTCAAATGCATATGCAATTGCATATTCTTGCTTCTTTTTAACCGACTTCAAAAAAGGAGGTTATGATTTCGTCATGCGGCTTTTTATGTATGTTTTCTGATTATTCCAAGACTACTGGACCGATTTGAAAAATTCCTTTTTTGTTTGGAAGGGTATACTTCTCAGATGGTCCCATGGTAATTTGGTCTGGATCTGATAAGGGGTGTCGGAGAAATCCAAGAAACTTAGAATTTCACACGTTGTAGATACGTAATCCAGCGCACGTCAGCGGGTGGAACACGTCAAAGGTCACTTGGATTTTCCGTGACCGGTGTATTTTCACAGCAAAGGTTTTGCCTTCGTCTTGAACGAGAATTCTCGCTTGCATATGGATGATTAATTTTCGAACCCTGTTAATTTTTACTTATAGGTGTTACCAATGTTTTTCTACGTAGCAAAGCAGTAAATTAAATATATTTTGCCTACTTTAATAGCTGAATCAATTACCTTAATATTATTTTTAACTAAAATAACTTGATGTATTCACTATTTTTTTTTTTTTTTTGAGAATTCAGTTTTTTAAACATATTTAGTGTTCAATCAAAGGGGATTTGATTACAGAACACTCCTCCCCCCCCCCCCGATGATTTTACTTATATTCTTTAATAATATGTTGTAACTGGTGTCTGATTTCTCATGTTTGACCAGTATTCTAGATTTACTATTTCACAATGCCGCCAGTTTAATTTGAAATTAGGGTCATACTAATTAGCAGGGTTCAAAAAAAGGAGGAGGTTCTGAACTCTTCGGATTAGTTTCTTCTTTGTACAATGTTCTACAAATACTCGAAGACACCTGTATCTAGGGGCGTGCATAGGGGGGGGAGAACACCTGTTGGTCTGGGACTGAGAATGAAGGTGGCCCAATATTTTTAAAACTAGGGGTGAACTATAGTGGTAAACAAGATGGAGAGGGGCCCGAAAACATTATTAAGTCATTTGTGACGGGCCCCAAAATTTCTGTGCACGCCCCTGCCTGTACCGATTAGGAGAATTCTTTTTTTTTTTGTTTGAAACGGTATACTTCCCCGGCGGTCTAATGGTAATAAAGATCGGATTTGATGAAATTGAGGGAACTCTTCATATATCATACTCAGATTTAAAGCGATTTGTACTTTATTAACTTTGTATATCGTCTCACTTAGTAAACCGGTTTTTATGATTTTTTTTGTTAAGTGGATAGGGGGTGGTCTAACTTTACTCTAAGGTTCCAAATCTTTGATTTACCCCATTTGTTCTTTAGAGAAAAGTAATAAAAGTAATGGGTAAAAATCAATAAATTTCATGTAATTTCCCTCACGAACGATTAAATATAAAACCCATTGTTAAAAAAAAATGCCATAAAACAAAGGTATGTGTTTTCTTTATCCATAGTTAAAGAAAGTATTAAAAAACATTATTATTAGGAGTAATAATAAGGAAAATTTTGAATCAAGTATTCTCTGAAGCAAACATAAAATTCATTCTAGTGGAATTTTTTATCTTCATCTATAATGGGGGCATTTTTGAAGATCCATGCGACTTTCATCACGAGTTACATGACACGAAATCTTGTAAAACATAAAATACAATTTCAAATTCAACGATTTACAGTGTTACAATTTATAATTTACAATTTTACGACTAGCAATTTACAGTTTATTTGTATTTTTCGAAACAATAAACATTTAAATGGTTCTAACTAAATACTGAATCCAGTCTATAATTTTCAACAGAAATGAGATGCATCAATTGTTGCATTTCTACTATTGCTCGTTTATCGTGATGTTTAGTTAAAGTTTAAACGGTTTTAAATCAGGTCGAGCTATTACTTCAAATCTTGACTATGCTGAGAGCTACGTACAATGGCTCCCAAAAGTGTTCGTACACCTACGACTTTCAATGAAATTGGACTCTAGTCATTGGTTAGAATTAATATTTCGGAATAGGTATTTAATTATAAAATCTATGATCAATTTTCAACAAAACCACATGAAATTTTAAAAAATATATATTAAAACCTAATTTTTTAAAAATCAAAAACCAAAAAGTGCCGGAAATTTTATCTCACAAAAGTATTCGTACACTTTAAAAAATGTCTATATATTATTGAATAATCTAACTTTTTATTAAGTTATTATTTAGTAGAGTATCATGCAGTATCAACAACACCTTTTAAACGTCTGGGAATAGATTTGATTATTTTTTCTTTCTTTTTTTTTGCGTAATTTCCGAGTTCAACCACACTTCGAGTCTTATTATTACTAGCTCTATTTTTGTTTCAAAGCCGTATTTTCGTAATCTAGCCTCCAGATATCTCTAAATATGTTACATTAAGTTTAAATCTAGGAGATTAGGAATAATTTCTAAACTTTAGGACAATTTTTGAGGCACTAGACGCAAACGTTGAAAACCGTGTGCTTCTTATCGTTATATTGATAAAAAAAACAAAGTTGTTTCCGATAACCAGATCTTTGGCTAAGAGTTTAAAATTGGTTTTTAAAATATTTAAATGAACAGCATGATTCATTATTTCATCAAAAAACTCCAAAATACCAAGTCCTGATGCTGATATGCACCCTCACACTAAAACACCTTCAGCGTCTTGATTAACTGGGGAAACTCAGTTTTTAAGATTAAGTTCCTAATATTTTCTTCTTTCACAATTATACAACAATTTGACCAAAATTGTTGAAATTTTCTTCATCTGTAAGTAAGACGTAATGCCAAAACGTTTTGAGCTTATTTATCATTAATTTTGTGACGAAAAGCGTTAAGCTTTCTGATTTTCGCACGACCAAAAACATTTTTGCGGGAAGAGGTCCCATTTAATCTAGCTAATCAGAGAACTTGGCGAACAATTGTAGGTGAAAATTAAATGTAAAAATTTTAATTTCACTCTGTAGAAACCTTTACAGCACTCAAATGTGTATTTTTCATAAATTTTTTAACTGTAAATCTCCGATCACGCTTTGTCAACTTTACCGGTTGACCTTTTCTTACCTTGTTTTCGGTCCAATTCTTATATTTAAAGCATTTTATCAAGCACTTTACTATAGAATGGAATAAATTAACTAATTTAGAGACATTTCAAACCAATTTACCGCTACTGCGAGGAAAAAATTCAAATTTCGAATGGTGTTTGTGGTTTTTTACGAATACCAGCCATTTTAAAGTAATAAGCACAGTATTAAGGAATAAATCAGCAAAAAATCAAAGCCAAATGACTTTTAAGGGTCCACACAATGCAAAAAATTTAAAAAAAAAAACGACATATGATAATTTTAATCATGAATTTATTCCAAAATATTTGAGTGTACGATGACTTTTGTGGCGTATTATTTCTCTGTCTCTTCGTTTTTTGACCCATTTCAAAAAGAAAATCCATCAATATTTCGAAAAAACTACAGGGTTTTATTTAGATTGACATAGGAATGATGTAAAAAAATATTGAACTTCATATTCTAATTCAGTTTCGCTTCGGTTATTTTGGTTTTACTAAAAAATTTCAACGTGTACGAACATTTTTAGGAGCCACTGTATACTCGACCTTTCGCAATGCTCTATTTTCTTAAATCTATGACAGCTTTATCGAGGGTTGTGTGATACGTATTGTTGTGAAATGTAATTTACAATTTACAATTTTAAACTTAAAGCAATTTTTGTTGTTTTTTTAGTGACTCGTGCATTTACTTTCGGAAAGCAAACTTTGTAAAGTCGAAATAATAATGAAGACAAAATTTTTTTGTACATTAGTTGCGCATTTGAAAAAGCCTTTCTTCACAGTCGTCGGAAGTCTTCGAGACGCTGCTGTCTATTTTTTTCTATCGTGCTCATCTTAGTTGTTTACAGACTCATGTGCTCGACGTTTTCTTACTCGACATGCGCGTAAGAAAAGCCTCAACGTCATGTAACACATACTCTATCCTACGAACTTATTTTATATTTACACCACTAAAAAGCAAAAAATAAATTACTTTTAAATAATAAAAAAAAAACGCTTTCAAAAAACACCAAGGAACTAAAAAGCAAAAAGTAACCGATTATACTTACATAATTTTCCTACCCAAAATTAGAAATGAAATTTATTTTACAATTCCAATACAAAAATCAACTAAACTAAACACCCAATTATAAAACAAACACTGATTTTAATTACTGTACGATGAATTATTTTAAATACCTAACTAATTATATACGATCTCTTAATTTTTAATAACCTTTTGAAGTCGGGGCCTCCTATAAACTACTACCTAACGTAACTGAGTAGGTTTAGTTTTAAAGAATAATTTCGTGTTTAGTTAAATTAGGTTTAATTCGGGATTCGGTGGGTTGTCAGTTACGTTAGGTAGTAGTTTATAGGAGGCCTCGACTTCAAAAGGTTATTAAAAATTAAGAGAATGTATATAATTAGTTAGGTATTTAAAATAATTTATCGTATAGTAATTAAAATCAGTGTTTGTTTTATTGTTGGGTGTTTAGTTTATTGATTTTTGTACTCGAATTGTAAAATAAATTTGGGTAGGAAAATTATGTAAGTGTAATCGGTTATTTTTTGCTTTTTAGTTCCTTGGTGTTTTTTGAAGGCGGTTTTTTTTTTATTTAAAAGTTTTTTTTTATGTTTATACATTCAAGTGCTTATTACTGGGTTCTTTACTTGATTTTAGATCATTTTTATCTTTGAAAAAAAAATTAAAAAGTAATTTTTGCTTAGCTATGTCTCAAAGACGACAGCCTTGAAGTACCATTGCTTACCATTTTTTGTGTGAATGATTGGTTAAATATGTATATATCTCCTTATAAAAAATGAAAGATCCAATCGTTTTGGTTCAGAAGTGACTAGTTTTCTGTGCATTTTTAAAAATATTGCATGGTTTTTTTTTCATTTTTGCTGCATATTTTGGTATTTTTAATGCATATTTCAATCCCTTTTTAGTGAATATAACCACAGATCTAATTATACATTAAAAAATAATGATAATAAATCTTGTACATTGTGTAACAACATGTAAGTACTGTGTAGTGTATCTATAGGGTTTTTACTTATTGATTTTAAAAAAGTGATGTCAATTAAAATATTCTCTTAATTAATGCCTTTATTTTTAATATTCCGTAACTGTTACAGTTGAAATTGAAACCCTTAAATCTAAAAGGAAACTCTCTCTCTTGAATTAATTTCTTACCAGTATTTATAATTTATAGACTAAATAGATCCGTTCATTAAGTTAACATACCGTAAAACCTGACCAAACTGGTTACATTACTATGAATACTAGTAATTAAATGCCTATGCACCTTTTTAAATGGTTACAAAACCGTTAAGTGTTTCATTAAGAGTTTTTCCACGTGCTAATCGTATATGGTTACAATGCCGTAAAGTGGTATAATTACGGTATATCAACATACTAGTCCAATATGGTAACAAAACCGTAAAATGTTACGTTGCGGTATCTTTACGGTTTTTTTGACGTCGTACTGGAATATAGTTACAAAACCGTAAAATGTTGTATTTACGAGTTTTCACCGTAGTAGTGGAATATGGTTACAAAACCGTAAATTGTTGTATTTACGGTTTTGTAACCGTATTTTAGTTGAAAACGGTTTCGAACCCGTAAATGTGAAATATCAACCCTAACCGTAAACTTTACGGTTAATCAAACGGACACACTGCTGCCGGTTATTTTACCGTAATTTTACGATGAAATTTCTAACAGTGTAGAATTTTTTTACTTGACAATTGGGCAAAAAACGAAGGTTTGCTTAGTGTCACTACATGTATCAAATGCATAAAGTCTACTGCCATTCGGTTTATGCAAAGTTATTGTTTTGATTAATCGAAGACTTAAAATTGTTCATGTACTAGTAATAGATTTAATTTTTTGTAGCTTTTGATTATTTGCATCTACAGATTTAGTTCAGTTCGTTACTTTAAATAACCATTAAAATGTTTACATTATTGCATTAGAAATATGTTCGGAACAGTATATAGTAAGGAAAAAAAAACATTCCTTAGAAATTTAATATTTTTCCATTACTTGTTTTTGTTGCTAGAAAGTGAAAAGACTAAGTGCAAATTAAAAGTTTAAAACTTCGTAGCTCTAGAGAATCCATGAACTAATAAGTTTTAATAATTACGGAACAAAATATTTTGTTGCAAATGAGAAATTTAATAAATAATGTGTAAGATAAAATTACATGTTTACGGGTTTTTAATAGTCAAAATATAGTACAATAAAATTAAAATTTTAAGCCAATACTTTATTTTTCTTACTCTTATACATGAAAATGGCTGGGCAAGTTTTTCAAACAACAACAAAATATTTGTATAAACGCATGTTGGTTATTAAAGATAATTCTAAAGGGAAAATGCGGTATTCTTTAAAAAAAAAAGTATTGGAAGAAAAGATTTACTTTCACAAAATGAAACGCTTCTTATGAAAACAAGAACCGCAAAATTCTGAGAACTGAAATATAAAGGAAAACAAATCTTGGAAAGCCTAACCCTAGTAAAAATGACCGGCTTCTGCCACCTTAGAAAAAAGCCGGTACCGCCTTCAGCCGTCTTGCTGCAAGCCGGTACCGCCTTCAGCCGTCTTGCTGCAAGCCGGTACCGCCTTCAGCCGTCTTGCTGCTAGCCGGTACCGCCTTCAGCCGTCTTGCTGCTAGCCGGTACCGCCTTCAGCCGTCTTGCTGCTAGCCGGTACCGCCTTCAGCCGTCTTGCTGCTAGCCGGTACTGCCTTCAGCTTGAAGCTGGTACCGTCTTTGACCACCTAACTTGAAGACTGTCAAAGGCAGTACTAGCTTCAGGCAAGATGGTTCTATCACCTTTACAGCCTTTGACTGTCTTGATCAAAGCCGGTATCAACTTTCACCCCAATTGGTGAAGGCTGTCATTGCTCAGTGCCACATTGTACCAAAGAGGAAAATCTACAGTTAAGTACCGATGACAATTTGAAAGATCAAGCAAGCAATACTAGTTTGGTTAATGATACAAAAAAAAAAAAAAAAATCCATTCGGTACCATCAAATCAGACAAAATATTGAAATTCTTGTCAAAAGGCACACGGCAACTAAACTTTGATTGCATACTTGCATACTTTTTATGATATTATACGTGCAGAATATTGATAGCGATAAGATTAAAATTTTTGTTCGTATAACTTCTTTGTTTTTTCACTATTCTGCAAACATAATAACAAAACATTATTTAAACTAATAAGATGCCAATTATAAGTAATGGATAAAAAATAAAATTACTTTTTTTCCCCAAAATAAACAAAAAAGTGTCAGATTGTGATTGTCTAGTTTCTTTTGGGTAGGATTTTTTTTTTTTTAAAGCATTTTCTAAAGAAGGGATGTTATCACATTTTCGATACCTGAAATTGAAATCACTCACTGCATTTATAAAGTAAGTAATATATTTCATCGAAGAGGTTTATGATATGTAATCATATAAGCAGTTTATGAAACCATTAAAGAGGTAAGACTCTAAATGCTAAAAAATTTGTAAATGTGTCAACATGTGCAACAGGAAGAATTAACTGACTATCGATGTCAACTACACTTAATGTGGTTCAAATAATGATTTTTAGGCATGCATTCATGTTCCTAATTTAACACAGCATTTAGAAAAAGACAAAATACTGAGAAAACAAATTATGCATCAAATATGATAGTGCAGTGAAGGGCTACAAGACCAAACGGAGGCTTGTTAGCATTTGAACACTTTTATTTATATTTTAAAACAATGTAAATTATTGTAGGACAAAGGTAAATCAAAAAAACATTTAGTTTTAATTTTTAAATGTTATTAGTGCAGTATGATTTTCACAGCTCTCTTTACAGGGCTGCTTGTTGTCTACAAACGAGCCGAGCAACCATGAAGAGCAAACGTAAACAAACAAATTCGTTAATAAATAAACTGATGCCATTTAAGTTTTTCTTGAGTTAAAAGATGGCGAAAGAAATACAAACTTTTGCAACATTTTATTTTATGTTCAAACTTAAACCTATTCTTACTTAAATTTTAATTATTTTCCATGAAAATCATTAGCATTTCTTTGAAACAATTTTGTTGAAGAGCCTTACAAATTTAAAATTTATAGATTTGCGGTGATGTATCCACACTCTCCCGAGTATTCGTACTCCTTCAGGTAATTACCTACTCCTACTTCTTCCGCAAAAATAGAATGTTGTGTCTACGGCATGCCGGCATGGAGATTTGACTTTCCAACTTGTGTGAGTCACAGAACGGCTTGTTTTCACTGTATCGTTATCGAACATTGTAAAGTTATTTTTTTATTGTTTATTCTATCTCTACACACCCATATCTCTACAATGGGGAACAGGCATGATAGCTAAATAATATAGACGCACGCCGTTCGCAGATACATTTGATGCTGTGCAGTTACGTTTGCGGTCTATAAATATATATCCTCACAAGCACACAGATACAAGCAATATGACAACACTCATTGAAATGGATTCGGTCAAAATATATGTTTGGTTGCCTACCAATATGCTCGGGTAAATACATACATACAGACTTTGTTGAAAAAAACCCAAATTCAATTAGAGGTAATTAAAAACAAAATTTATGTTGAAATTTCAGTGATAATTTTTCACAACAAAAATACTGCTTTTCTTTCTATAAGGAAGTAAAAGTGGCTACTCCTTATGTTATCAGAAAAGGGTAAAAAATTAATTTGAAGGAATTTTCCGGGTAACCCGAGGTGGAATGAGCCCCAATTACCTTGGATTTTCAAGCTCTATTGTACATAAAGAAGGTCTGTGCTCAGCAGTGTCTACTCACCATTCATTTGAAGTCGACACACACACTCAGGACAGGATTGATCTGAGGAAGACATGCTCTACTGAGATGGCGAAACGAAAAATCTCGAAGGGGCAGAACAACCAAAAGGCCCTGCTTGGGGCCAACGGGAGTTCCCCCCGTGACCGCGGCGTCCCTTCCCCTTCACGCCGGCAATAATTCCAGCCAAGACATGACGAAGAATGATGACTCGCAAAGCCATTGCTCGTTTACATCAGCATACTCCGACGATGAGATGGAAGACTACCCAACACTCGAAGCCACATACAAGGATTTAGGCATCGCATGGTCAGGAATAGGTGAGACTATTAACAAGTCATGATATGCAATTTTTGAAGGACTTAAAACAAAAACTCGTAACCGCAGGAAATAGGATAAAAAGTTTCTTACGACGAAATCGCCAAAGGAGATGCGGTACTACTGAAGAGAGTCATGTTCAGACACATGCATAACCCAGAAAATATTACTACAGCAGTACCAGGAGGCAGAGATCCTGCTCAAGAAGGTCGCCCATTTGGAAGAGGAAAACAAGATCCTTCACCAAAAGCTGAGCGGCGCCTCTAGCCAAAAGAAAAGAAAACCGGTCGTGCTTATCAACGCTGCCAATCCTAAGACCGTTATCGAGGAAATCAAGAAAAAGAACCCTGAAGAGGATTTTCATCAGGGAGGAGGATCATTACCCCCTCTTCCGAAAATGGCCAAGTTGAAGTGGAGAACTACGCTAAAGATCATGCTATCGACTTCCACACCCCAACCATCACCTATATCCCTCCAACCCGTGTCGTAGTTAAAGGACTCCCATCTGACATTGGCCAGGAGGATATCAAATCTGCATTCTGGCAACTTCAGCAAGACGTGATTCACGTACTCCAATTCATCAACCGGAAAGGCCCTCTCCCCATCTTCTGCGTACATCTCAGGAAACTCGAAAGCAGAGAAGAGGACATTTTTTTACGAAAAGAATGAAAGTCGGGGATTTCATCGCCCATCTGGAGAAGCTGCATACCCGTCGTGGCCCACTCCAATGTTTCCGTTCCCGAAGGTAGGGGCACTGCTCCTACACCTACATCACGGAAAGGTGCGTCTTCTGCGCCGGCCCTCACCGACTGCAAGACTGCCCCAATAAAGAAAAAGGTCCCTTCTGCACCAACTGCGGATTGGCTCATCCCGCCAGAACTCTCGACTGCCCTTGGTGCCCCCAGATGAAGATGCGCTCCTGCCTGACTTCCGTACGCAACCCTGGGGAGAAAAGCTCCCCTATCCCTAAGAATGACTTGGTACTGATGCAGCTTGGCTGCTCCCTTCGGGCGCTTGACTCCCTCCTCCGGTGAGAAATGCTCACTAACTTACTGCCCCGTTCGCGGGGACGCAATGTAGCTTCGGCGTTTTGCGTTATACAAAGATTTACTTCCTTCAGTTTTGGGGTAAAAGAGCTCGGCTCTGTAGGCAAATTCAAAGACCGACCTACCGACCAGCAGTGTCTAAATCTGTCTTGTTAATATTTTTCCGACCGTTGTTAGAAGGTCCTGAAATAACTGTTGCACATTCCTGTTGGCTTACAACAGCAAGCTAAACTCTTTAGTGTTTTCATTATTGGTATAAAAGTAATATTAATCTGATTGCTCTGAAATTGTATTTATTGTATTCTTTAAACTTAATATAATTTTTTTTTTTACATTCTTTTTAAAATTAAAGTATATTTCCCCCCAATTGGGGGAACTAAGTGTCCTGTTTGCATTTAGTTGTTGCTTTTTAATCTATTGTTGCTAAATGTCACAATGTTGTATGTAATCTCAGTATTGTATGAGATTACCCTAAGCACCACCTTGTTTTTTATTATATTTGGGATTATATAACTGCTTTGCATTTGAATCCATCTTCTTCAAATCTTAAAATACAATAGTAAAAATCATATACTTAGGCAGGGTAAAATAGGAATTGTTTTGTGAGATGCATTAAAACTGTAACCTTTTGTGTTATTTGCATAAGCTTTATCCTTGTCATTAGTATAGTAAGCTGGCGGTTTTTGGGCAGGCGGTAACAGTTGGTCAATGCCGGCTTTCATTGCCCTAGCCGGCTGAAGCCGGTCTCTACCGTCTTGGTCTTAAGACGGTTAAAGCCGGTCGTTACCATCTGAGATAAAGACGGTCAAAGCCGGCATTGACCGTCTTTTGCCGCCTGTCCAAAAACCGCCTTTAAGGCGGTAAAAGCTGGTCATTTTCACTAGGGAAAAGAGAACAAATTATATTTTTGGAATTTCTGGAAATATGTTCCAATGAAAACAGAAAGACAAGATGTTATTTCGTATAAGCAAACTAAGCAGTTAAAATGTATCTGCACATAAAATGATAGTTTCAAATCTCAAACGGTATGGCTCTTTATACGCATAAACTATTTTAAACTTTCATTACATACGTATTTAGTATTTTATTATGCTTATATAGCTTAGAATATCCACGCATTGGTTTATTTATAGTTTTTTTAGCAACGGTAAGAAAAATATACTACTGCGTGCGAGTCTTGCATCATAGAAAAAAAGACACTTAAAAATGTAAAATTTATTTTGCATATTACCCTAAATATTATAAAAAGACAAATGTTTAATAATATAAAACGATTGATGCTGAAATTTATTTTTTTTCTTGTAGGGTAGTCTGACCGGTAAATCCATAGGGTCTTTAAGAACGATTGTGCATGCAATTCCCAATAACCTTCAAATGCTCATCACCAACCAGGCCAGTTGTTTATCCACATTAGGCCGAGTTTTCGAGACGCTACTGTAATTTTAAATCTGTTTCAGTTTCCAAAATCTTGTTTTCATAAAAATCAACTTACAATATTTGCGAAGAATAATAAACACTGGGTGCCCCCCCCCCCCTGCAGTAGTTCAATACCTCCTGTTCATTAATCACACAGAATAATTAAGAAAGTTGTATTTATTTAAATAGTAAATTAAGAACTGAACAACAGCAAAGTTAACTCGTACACACAGTACCGCTGAAATCTTCCGAACACTATATAGTTCCCAACTTCATTAAAGAAACAGACGGAAGAAATAAAAGTACATGAAATAATAAACGTAAAACAAAGGCTTAACTTAAGACAAGAAAGAATTAAACAATACTTAACAGAGACAATTAATGATTTTAAATGCTCTTCCCCCCTGGATGTCCTGTAGACATCATGAATGTCTAGTATATTGTTTTTATCAATTCATATTTCTAGACACTTAAAATTTAGAGGGAATAGCTTCCTTTAGCTTTATAGTGCCCAACGGTACCAGTATTGACCTGGTAGACAGTGACATATCGGAGGAGATAGAATTGCAGACACACACACTCAGACAGATTTTGCGCAGATTTAAATACTATGAATTGATAAATTTATTTTTGTACAAATTACCTTGGAAGACCTTATCTACACGATACAGGTTTATACGGCGGTTTCCAACATACACAAGTATGATAACTCAATTAATAATGATGTTATAATTTACTATTGAATGCACAGTGTTATTTAGTTTCGCTGATTTGGTGTTAGCACATTCATGAGTAATTGTGCATTTCTTTTACTACATAAAGTAATGTTTCTTTAGATTAAGATAGTGGTTCTCGCGCATTGCATTAACGTGTATATTTTACTTCATTGCATAAAAAAAGAATACCTACAAGCATATGGTATTTTTAGAAATGTAAAAAAAAGAGGTTTTCTATGAACTGCCTTGTATTTATACTCTGTATTTGGTTTCTAATGGTTAACTTATTACTTTTAAATACTGAACTACAACTGAGGCAGTGAGAAGTAAAGGGATGTAAGTGGCAAAACTAAAAATTTGGAGATAGCCAGTACAAATGGTAGATGAACTTCTCCTCTCTCTTGGGGCAAGAGTACTAGTAGCCCTGGTAGGTGTTTCTATACAGAATGACGCATTCTTAAACGCGTTTTACTCAAAACTTGAAAATGTCCACTTACATCCCTTTGCTTTTCCCTGCCTCAAATGATTTATTTGATTTCATATATATGCCTTTCAAGGCGCAAAATTACAAGAAATAACTATGCCAATTAATTCATCATTCTCAAAACAAAGTTTAGCTTAAAATTATGATTAGCTCTAATAGCTAAACTGTTACAGCTTTGATGTAGGTTTTCACGAATGCTATTAAGGGTTTGCATTTGCGGTGTTATGCATTTTAAACGAAAGGTTATAAAAGCGAATCAATGCTACATCTGGTTTTATTAAAATCATTAACCACAGTTCAGATGTGTTTTTTTTTTTCGTAAATAGCTTTGGACAATTATTCATGATAACCATAAAAAATCACAATTAACCAATAATGAAAAAATGGAGGAATGTGGGGCAAAGGAAAATGATGAAATATTTACTCGGCTTTTAACGCCACCTATCTGGTAATATTTTAACTTTATAGTAGCACATGTAATCTATTCCAGTCAGGAAAACTACCGAAGATTAAAGCATATGATAATAAAGGCAATTTTTAAAAATACCCATAGTGTAATGTTCAGTTGCAAGTCAAAAATTATTTTTGTTATTATAATATGATAAATTTCTTGTCATTAACATTTTAAATATTTATTCAGACCTACTTATACTCTGTAAAATATTTATTTAGTTATTATTAGGCTTATTTGTATTTTAAATATTTTCTATAATCAGTCCAATACATGTGGGGCAAAGTGAAATAGTTTATTTTGTTTACTCCCTCAATCATGTACTAAATCACTCATTTATTGATTTATTAATTCATTCATTTACATTCCTTCGTTTAGCAATTCACTTATTTATTTATTTATTCACTCTATTTCTGATTCACTCACTCTTTTACTTGTTCATTTATTTTCTTCATATATTAATAAATTAACTAATTTAATTTATAGTTTACTATTTCAGTATCTTTTCATTTATTCATTAATACATTATTTACCGGTTCATGTTTTCAAAAATATTTTATCTTATTGAATAGAAAATATTTCATTAGAAAAATATGTTACTTTGCCCCATGGAAAAAAAAAAGAAAACTTTCCAGTTTTTTTTTAAGGCACAATTTTATTGTCAAAAATGTAAAAAAAAAATACTGTTTCATTGCAAGTTTTGTTATAAAATAGAATGTTCTTTCTTTATGTACTGTAATTTTCAAAATAAATTTCCATTTTTTTCATTTTGAAAAAGCTCAATCATCTTAGCTACTTCACTTTGCCCCACATTCCCCTACTATTTGAGGCGGCTCAAATCAGATAATGCAAGCACATGTTTAAAAATACTTTTACTAAACTTACTGAACTTGATAAAATTACTCATTAAAACTAAGTCAAGAATCACTGTCAGAATATCATTACAAAAGATTTACTTCTATTCATTGTGAAAATCTAGAGTTTTACAAGTTTTAATCAAAGTTATAATGCATATGTTATAAAATGTTTTTAGTACAATCAACGGAAAATCCTTTAAAGCATTACCCCATTTTACCATTTTAATAGGAAAACCTTATATCTTGGTAAATATCAAACTATTTACTGAAAATTAATTTAGATAGCAATAAGTGTTCTTCAATTATTACGTTTTTATACATCAAGGATTCAATATACAGTGGACTTAAAATCTAAATAGCGCAGCAAGATTTCTGTATTCAGATCATTTTCCAAGTTTCCAACCAAGTAAATGAATTTCTGAATACATTCAGAAAGTTCCGCCTAAAATCTCTTTACACAAAATTTATGTAAGGAGAAAAAATAGCTTCAAATCCGAGAACTAATATTCACTGCATTTGGAAAAGACCTGGATGATAAAAATTCTAAAAAAAATCCATCCGGGGAAATTGAGCTTGATATTACTCCCACGACTTCTCCGTGTGTGTACCATTACCTCGTTTCTTTTAACTTTTTGCACGCAGATCGAAGAGAAATATTTTAAGCTAATACGCTGGAATAGGGAGAAATAAGTCTAAAAGAACGCTCAAACGCATTTTAAATGATTTTTTTCCTTATTAAATTGTTTGAAGCATTTATTCCATGTAACAGTTTTTAATCCGTTTAGAGTTTTTAGAAGAAAAAAAAGAGCGAAGCAGCCGATTAAATGCAAATGATTTTAATTCTCCATTTTAAGGTAAAAGTTTAGACAAAAGTTTCGCACTTCTTTTAATGATTATTTTCTGGAGTTTCGTTGATTTAAAGATTTAAAAATATTCACTTTGTATTTAAACTTTGAAATTATTTGAGACATACAGCGATATTTTTTCAATGATTATGAGGTGTTTCATAATCATTATAGTTTATTCAACCGCAGTGTTGCAGCGTTTATAGAATCCTAATTCGAATTGAAAGATCTGAAGCAAGCACTAAGTAACAAAGTAAGGACGCTTTAGTGTCAAGTCAAACCTTTGTATGTTAGTATAGTGTAGCTAAACACAGCTATGTTTCTCAATAGTCAAACATTATTCTTTTCAAACGATACATAATATTACATGTTCTTTTAATAAAAGAAAATCGGGTTTTAACTTTTTTCGGGAACTGAAATTTAGTTTATAATATTTAACCACAATTGTTTATTTATATTGTTGTAGTGCTTCAGCATAAGCGTTACGGTTATACAGCCACGTAGAAGCAGTATTGTGAATGCTTAGTTTAAGTTATAAAATTTTTTACGGTCAGTTGGGATAAAGGGAAACAGCATTTCAATGCTTCCACTTGATCCTTCCCTTTATTTTGCATTAATTAAGACTTGTTATTTCATGCACAGTGTCCAAGTCTACATGTACTCTTTGAGAGTAACTAAGTATGAAAATATTGACTTCATTACCATTTAATAGCGAATGAAATCATTATTCTTTTTTCAGTATCGTGCTTCCTTGTATCCAAAAACTAGTTGACAAATGGTAACATCCTTATTATTTCCGCATTCGGTACACCTAGGTAGATGATCCCACACAATTCACAATCAGTAAGTTATACCCAGACAATACTCAATCAGACATTCATAGGTCGCGCGTGACTCGCTGAATCCTCCAAATGTATCCTGAAAAATAATATTCTAGTACAAAAATAGAAAAAATAAAAAACTTACTGGCTTCAATTTATTCCTAGAGTACAGTATTTGTGGGATAAATGAAAACGTTAATTGCATTTCAATAATAACTGGAAAGGTGAATTTCATAAATAAATGCTTTTAGTGACCTTCCACATGGCAAGGAAATTTAGTTAAGCCAGTTGATTTGAAGATGAAATGTAAAATCACTAACCTTAAAGAAACAACTTTTTTTTTAAGGTTAATCTCCAAACATTGGTGATGGCAAATAAAATTTTTTGCAACACGCGAAACTCGCATAATCTCTTTCATATGTTACCTTGTCTGCCTTCACTGACAGTTTAGTTTAAACAAATTACCACAAATGTGGTAATTGTTTGTTTCCATCTACACTAACTGACCCTACTAGAAGAATTGTTATGATTTCGACATATGCATTGGTGTATTCTCATTCATTACGATTTAGCTTTAGTTAATTTCAGTACCAAAATCTAATTGCAATATGTTTTGTTCAAAAATTGATAACAATCGAAAAATTTACCAGTTTTACAACATCTATAACAACTGTATGAGCACCGCGATTTTACCATTGTTATAAAAAAAATCAGCCAGTAAAAATCTAGCGTACATTTAAATTGTAGCAGTTAAATTCACCACTTTTTTGGCAAAAGCATTTTGTGTATTTCTTGGTGGCAAAGCTCATTAACTTAGCGAAATTCTTAGAGGGGGAAATTATATACACATTTTCATAAAAAATGCTGACTTTTATTCTAAACAAAAGATTCATTTTTAATTGCGTTTTCAACAGTTTCTATCGATCAAGTGGTGTTCATTTTTACTTTACATTGGCAGTTTTGGTTATTTTTCTCTGTCCTTTACCGAATGCCACATCGTAGTTTAGTCGTCTTAATTTTTAGCATTTACTAACTAACTGAATTACTGAACTAAAAGCAAACTAAGTTTTAAAAGAAACGTTACTTAAAGAAAAATTCGGCTCAGAAAGGGTTAAAAGGATAAATTATAATTTTCTGTTGGCAACCAGTGGCAAAACATGACTTAAAAATACATGATACTAAATCGAATAAACCTTTACCTAAAAAATGGACTTTAAGAAAAAAATGAAAGTAAAAATTTAATATGACAAGAAACATTTGTTTGGTCTTTGCTGCGCGATTATAGCTTCTCCGCAATAAAATCTTACTGAAATGAATCACTTTGAGCCCTTCGATATTTTATTTCATATTTATCAAAGAAGAAAACTATTCGTAAAGTATTCTTCTAAATATGTATCAGTAAGTTGATGTTGCAAACATAAACTACTTATTAAATTCTTATCTATATGAAAATTTTAAAAAGGAAAATTTTCTGTGTCTATAATTCATTGCAACGAAGATATTGAAAAAACAATTTCAGGTCTTAAAAGCAAGAAAATGCATTATTTAGACACAATGCAAACGTTTTCTACTTTACTCCCTTTTTAATATAAAGCTTTTTCATCGAAAAAGATAACACGTGGGCCGAAATCTATCATTGCGTTATTTCCTAACATCAAACTAGAAATAAACACTTTTTAATATAAGGGAGTGTCTTTTCTTGTCAATATTGAGGAGATTTTGTTTTTACGAAAAACAATTCTCGTAATTGATCTTGTGCAGTTTTTTTTATTCGAAAAGAACCAAATGTCAAAAGTATATATGTATACACACACACACATATACAGGGTGTTCCGTTTTAACCTGCAAGAAATTTATTTTGGCAACCGTTAGTCCTAGATGTATGCTTCCAGTTGCAAAAATTTTCAAAATCAGATGCAAAATTAAGATATTAAAAGCTTGAAGTGAAAATAAAAATAAGTCAAAAAATACAAAATTTAACTTTTATACGGGCCCCAGGTACCCTAACTTATATTTATAGAAATGATCTGTTTAACATGTTTGCATAACATGGTTTAGATACTACACGGAACAAATTAATCATGTTATACGAGGGATACCTGTATAAAAATTTTTTCTCTGTGGTAGGGGAAGCTGCTGTACCCACGGACAAAATTTACTTTTCAATTTTTGCTGGTTTGTGTGAATGGATAATCGATACGTAAAAATTTCTAACGGAATCTACAACTTATCATCTAATTTGGCAATTTTTATCAGATAAAAATTTTAAAGCTTTCAACTGCAAAAAAAAAATGTCTTAAAAACCACCTTTTTTGTTCGTGGGTACAATACCCCGTTCACCCCACGGACAGGGGTCTTTGTATCCATGGGCATATAAAAGTAATAAATAAATAGGTCTGAGGAACTCAACGCATTTTCAGAAGCCATTTTATATTGAAATACTTCAAATTTCCATTGAAAATAACAAAAAAAAAAAAAAAAAAAAAAAAATCAACAGAAATTAAACTTTGAAAATTAAACAAAAATCTAAGGTTTTGTCCTTTTTAAAAACAATATTTTTCATTTTTAACATCAGTGAGTTCTTAAAAATATAACATTTACTCTTAAGAGAGCCTAATATGTTTTTAAACAAAAAAAAAATAACTATATACGTGACTACTATGGATCTCCATGTACCTATATAATGACTTCCATTTATATGAAAATTGAAACCTTTAACGAAATAAATCCATTACAAAAACTCAGTTTAGATTAACCTAGCAAAAACCCAGAAAAGTCGACTTCAAATGAAAACAGCTGGGATTGACAGTCTGTAGATCCTACAACAGGTGGAGGTAACACTTCAACAAAATACCTTCAAGCCCTACTTCAAATTCATCATCATTCTTGACAGTACATTTTAGACGTGGATGAAAAGTTACCACTTCGAGGAAGTTCACATTTGTAAGAAGACTCAGGTGTGACACAAGGGCACTAAAAATTACTGTCCATGGGTGCACATGGTTAGGTGTCCTTGGGTACAAAGGTAAGCCATTTTGGTTTTGCCTGCCAGTCACATCAACAAGACCACAGTTTCAAGACATTAAAAATCAGAAACACCTTGAAAACATTGGGCAACATGATACCTACAATGATAATGAATAATAAAATCCACCACGTACAAAAAAAAAAGAATTTGTACAATTTTTTTTTACTCAGGTCCTACAAAAACCGAAAAAGTCTGATAGAATCTTACTTGTTCGTTTGATAGCATTGAAACCTCCTGATAAATAGAAGAGGGTTGAGACTTTCACGTTGAACCCCCCATCCGATTTCTCTCGACAATACCCGGAATTTCCCAACCAACGTCTGTAAGTACAACCTAAGGTACAGCAGCTTCCCCTACTTTATTTGCTTTGAACAAACCCAAACAGAACTACTAAAAAATCAGTGAACCTCGATTAGAAAAATTCAAACAAATAGGTTTCGTCTCAGAGGCGGATACTCCAAAGACAGAGAAAAATATTGCTCCGCCTGAAGAGTTAATAACATGTCAATTACCTAAGAGCTTTTTTTGCCTAAACTTTACTCAAATTTAAAATCTGTATCATATAAATGCACACATGTATGTAGCTTACTCTTATCGTGCAAAAATTCGTTAAACATTATCACTAATAGTTCGTATGGGAACTTTCCAAGTTTCACGCAACTTTAGAATAAAGAAAAATGAAAGAGAACTCAAATTACAATGATTTCAAGGCGTATATCTTTTGTGAACTGGAAATCAATTTGACTACCATATTT
Source organism: Uloborus diversus (assembly GCF_026930045.1). NCBI lineage: Eukaryota > Metazoa > Arthropoda > Arachnida > Araneae > Uloboridae > Uloborus > Uloborus diversus. Next base: position 132,538,286 of record NC_072740.1, read on the forward strand.
TTAGGTATGCCAAGCCATTTTTTTCTGTTTTTCACTATGTGTTAATTTATCAAAATTCGTTTCACATTCTAAATGACTGCTCTAAATGGAAGTGCCGTTAACGATATCGTCAATATTTTTTATTATACTAACCAAACATGCAAAGTCTAAGAAAATCAGTTTCCTTTTCTTTTTAAATTGTAAGTATTAAAGAAAATGATTATAATCACATCTGCCTGTAGCATATTTACGGTATCCTGTCTCACACGAAAGCCTTGAAAGTAAGGGTGCGGTTTTCTTTCACTTTAAAATACTTTATCAGTTACGTTCAGGTTCTTATATTCAGCTTGAAAACTATTATTTCAATCATTAGAACTGCAGAGAATTTTTGAAATATTTTTCGTGACTGCTTGTATTGTAAGAAAAAAAAAAACATACACTTGTGCTAATTTAGGTCTTAAATAAGAAATATCACTTTTGCGTGATATTTCTTGCGTGATGTTGGAGATAATAACTTTTTTTATGAAGTAATATATCTTGAACTAAAATGTTTTTTTATTCATTTTAAAATCTTTATTTTAAGTGTATGGTTTATCAACGGAATAAAAACACTTTCGATTATTTTGTAATCAATTCACACTTGGTTCATACTTTCTCGATAGTTTGGAGTTTAAGGGAAAATTTCCTTTGGAGAAATACAGGATGAACCAAAAGTGTTGAATGCATTTCATACTGGAATAAGAAAACAACAAATTAAGGTAAGTATCTGTTTCTTTTTTATTGGACTACATGAAACAGTGATTATACAATAGAATTTTATATATTTAATAACGTTCATATATGACGTCACTATATCGCGCGACCGTAGATCGTGGGAAAATATACTGATTGCGTCAGTATGTAAAATAAATTCGAAAAGGCAATGTGTTAAGAGCGAACTCAGTTTTCGGCTCGATCTTCGCAAGCTCAAGTGCAACTTTATGGTAATTATTTAAACTTTTGTTTCATATAACTGTTTTAAATTGTCGTTTCAAAGAGACAAAACAGGTGCGTTAGGGTGGACTGAAAAAGGATATTTCTGATAAGCAACTTCTAATGGAAAAAAAAGGTGTGTATTTTCATCTTAAATATGGAAAAATAATTTGCATAAAATGTTGATAGTTTTGTCTTCAGATCGCGCATGAGCATCAAAGTTTTGGAAACTTAAAAAAAAAAGTCAATTTTCAAAATTATATATGAAAATCTAAAATGTTTAACATTTTTTGCTCGAATATCATTCAAATGCTTCATTTTAACACTCTTTTTATACGTATTTAAACTAGTTGCATTCCTTTAGTTTTTAGTTTAGTTACATTATTTGTAATATTTCGTGAAAAAAAAACAAATACCTGCTATTTTAGCTTTTTTTTTTTGTTTGCACAATACAGTATTTCTTCATTTGTAATCCAGTGATAATTTCTTGCAATAAATGTGCACGATGCAGTTATTTGCTGGAAATGCAATTATATTTTATTATATTAACTACTCTGAACCCCCACAAGGGACAATTTGCACTTCGTATTCTGCCCTCCGTTCTTTTCAGTCGCAAAAACAAGATGGATATTTGTTTACAAGAGTAATATACCGGGTGATCCAAAAGTCAGGACCAACTTTTAAAATGAATAGTTCGGAAACAAAAAAAAAAGATTAAAAGATGAGGTTTTGCACTAAACAGATGGAAAAGAAGTCGGGTTTTGCGTGTAAACAAACCAAAAATAGTTCTAGCGATCAACAGATGGCGCTCACGGGTTTCTAATCTAGGATCATGCAAGCAACAAACGATATAAAAAGGAGCAACGGAAACAGGTAGTCGAAGCTAATATTGCATCGAAATGCTGTCCATAGTTGAGAAAGCCCGTTTAATTAAACTGAATTATAAGAATTATTAAGAAAAAAAAAGCTATAGTGCCATCTTTCGGTCGAAAACAGAACTATTTTTGTTTCGTTATCACACAAAACGCGGCTTTATTTCTTATTTAAGACCACGTAAACAAATTCACCTCCTTTCACTGAAGTGAATTCGTTCAATTCGGTTTGCACAGAACGAATCTTTTCGATTTGTTCAGTGCAAACTGCAATTTTTATCTTTTTTTTTCGAATTATTCATTTTTAAAGTTTGTTCTGACTTTTGAATCATCCTGTATCTTTAATACAACTTACATATACAATAACTATGTGATTTTAAACTGATTGCTACAGTTGAATCATGGTTTAAAATTGAATTTCTGCCTCAGTTTTCACATTGATGATCGCGAGTATAAAATTTTTCATTTAAATAAATACTTTGCCTCTTCTCTAAATTCCAACTTACGCACTTACTAACCAGATTCATAAACCTTTCAACAGCCGGAGCATGAAAACGGAACATTTACTGACTTATTGATAAAGTTTCAACTATTTTTGTGTAAGAAATCGATAGGAAGAACTCAAATTTTTAAAAACTTAAAAAGCGAGTGAAATGATTAGATGGATGTTGTCTATGCAATACAAAAGGGAAATTGTGACACTGATTTTGATGTCACAAAACAAAGGGATTTCAGCCATTAGCGTCCGTTAACGTGTGCTAACAAAGTTCGGGCACTAATATTTTTTAAACTGAACTACTAATAAGATGAAGATACTCGTAAGTTACATTTTTAAAAATTATGCTTTATGGTTCAATAAAATAAAAATTGGAAAAAGATAAAACATACAAGAAACACTGACGTACACGCTTAATAAAATTTGTCGTACGATCTCCTAAACGTGGATCCAGTGATTCAAAGAAATGCTTACTTGCCAATTTTGATAACTTGTAGTTGTTCATAGCAGTGGATGACTAGCAAAATATGAAGGAATTGAATGACTGTAAGGTATACGAAGCAAAATATAAAACATCAAGAAACTCTTCTTAGGTATAAAAGAATTTCAAACACCGATATTACGATTTCAAACTTCAAACTATAAACTGTTGATTAACTGGTCAATGCTTTTACATTCCTCCCCTTCAATGATAGTGATAAAAACATGGCTATTTTAACATTTGTAGAAATTAGAAATTTGCCTTAACCATACATTCTTAAAATTCTCATATCATACTGTTGTACAATGATTTACTGTTGTAATCTAGTGAAATGTATTTAGACGCAAAAAAAAAGGATTTATATACAAAAACTTTATACTTCCAAACATCAGTGCCAAAACTAAGCAATAATTATTTTTGGTTGGTTGAATATGAAGGGCAGGGTGAGACAAAAAGTACAACCGTCTATTTGTGGCTGGTTCTGATTTGCTAAGAGCCATTATTTTGAAATTCGGACAACGGGTGGCAGTGATATTTTTATTGATTGTAATTAATCAAAAAGCAGTTGCTTAATTATAGTCCTGTATGTTATGGGCCTATATTTGTGCTGTGTTAAAGCATTTCCTGCCAAAAAAAACCGCTGAATTTCATATCCTTTGGAACTCCACGACATGTAAAAATGTCACGAACAATAAACAAAAACATGTTTCATCAGCACCATGATATCTATTAGACTTCTGCTCTGAATGTTTCGCCAACTGTGTATCCAAATGCTAAGCAGCCACCTTAATGTGATGGCTATGCACGCCAAGGGGGAACCAGAAAACACTGGGGTACGTTAGTGAAGTGATCAAAGAGGGAGAGAGTCCCTATTTATTATTGGATTAGATACACTAGTTCTTAGATTAATTAAATTATTTTACTATATTCGTCAGACTTAGCAGTTACAAGACAAATTGTTTTATTTAATTGCTTCAATACTACGGTATTGTATTATATCCCGTATCTGCCTATAAGGAAGCAATTAGCATGAAAATTGTTGATTGCTTTTACAATAAAAGATGATAAGACCAAAAATGGTGGTTCTCCAGAAATTTCTTTGGCGTTTAATGCTGTTTAGTTAACATTGTTTAAACGTATTTTCCGTTAAAACGATGTTCTTCCTCTCTTCACACATTTGAAGCAGTTACTACATTTGTGTTTAAGTGTTTTGTCTTATAAAATCATGAACAAGGAGGCGAAACCTTGGATAAAAAAATAGTTTTTTTAGTAAATATTAAAAAAACTGTATGATTTCGAAGCAAAGCCCAACAACATTGCATTAAATACAGTTTATTAATTTTTATTTCATTAGCATACTAGCAGCGAGGGGAAACTTTTCCATTTCTCTGCAAAAAAAAAAAAAAATCATAACAAGACTCTGTATCTGCTTCCACTGTACATAAACAGCCGTAATTTGAAAAAAAAAAAAAAAAGAAAAAATGAAAAAACCACCTGTGATAATTTCAATTTGTTTCTAGTTTAACGCATTAAAGCTCGAAAAAATGTTTTCTCGAACGCAGTTGTTTAAGACATTATAAGAAGGGTTTCATTTTTATTCTCTACACTTCGTAGTTTTAATTAAAATCTTATTTCTTCAACAAAAATAAACAAACTAAACAAAATAAAGCAAATTTCTAGATAAAACCAGAGCATTTTTTCCGTGCTTGTTGTCATAATTTTTGCAGAGCCAAGAAATAAAGTAAGAGTACAATATTATTTAAAAATAACGTCGCGAAAGAGAAACTTCGGCTTTATAAATTTAAAAAGCGCAATAAATTCACGAATATGTTTGTTTTCTCAAATAGAAAAGGTATAACTGTTTTTATACAGGAAATATCTGTAAGAAATTAAAATAAAACTTTTATCAGAAATATTTACGTAGAATAAAAACTTTTAAAAAAAATCCTTAATAATGAGGCATAAATAACGTCAACTGAAAGTGTTAGTGTCCATAAGTAACTACAGTGCTGGTAAAAAAAATTGCACCACCCTCGCATTTTCACAACAATGGGATTATGTGAGAAGTTTTGGTCGACCGATTAACGATGAATGTATGTGAAATTCTGCAAAACTTATGAAATAAACATTTAACAGCAGGAATCCGATAATTGTTTACGTAGATCGGGGCTGTTTCCGGGCCAAGGCAAACTGCTGACCCCATGCTCATTTTTCCATTTCTGGACCTGCGTGTGAGTTTAGAGAAAAAAAATTACTTAACCCCATGTCAATTTAAGTCTAATGGCAGAATAAAGGTTTTTAAATTGTTACTTACCAGTTTTGCCCCATGGCACGGAGCAGAATCATCCTGGAAAATGACGTTTGGAACTTAAGTAAAGTGATTCCGGATAGTAGGAAGCAATTTCTCCTCCAAAATGCCAATATACACCTGAGCGTTTACTGTTCCTTGCACAAAGTGAAGTCCACCAACTCCTTGATCAAAAATACATCCCCAAATCATCTGGGATACGGGATGCTTAAATGTGTGTTGAATGCAGCCGGGATGATATTCCTGTCCTTTGCGGCGCGGGTGATGCATTTTTTTTTTACCACCACTGTATATGATCCTTTTTTATTAGTTAACACCTTTAGAAAACTAAGAAACATGTAATATAAGGGTAGTAAATAGTAGCGAAAGATTCCTCCTCTCCCATCTACTTCCCTCCATGCAAAACAAAAGAGGAGACAAAAAGTTAAATTAATTATTTTCAATAAACTGCAAACTTTTTTTTTTACCAAACTTAAAACAAAAAGTAATTTTAACGTAGCTCTAACGGTAAAATTGTCCTAAGTAGGGTTTAGTGAGATTTATACGAAAGCTGCTTTATCTAATGGGAAGATGTACTTAAACAAAAAAAAAAGGCGAGGTAAGAAATTAAACTTCCGAGGACATAAAAATTTAAAGTATAAATTTTTTTCAACCAAATATAATCCAAAAGCGAATTTCAAAGTAACAATGATAGATAAAATTGACCTTAGAAGGAGGTTAATCATGGAGATCATATCCAATAGAAGTAGAATTCTTTAAAAAATATATATTAAGAGTTAAGTTAAATGCTCTTAATAACTAAAAGCTTAACTTAATTTTAAAAAAATTATTTAATGGATGAAATTTACCTATGAACGAGTTAATAAAGTTAATATGAAAGCTGTTTTTTTTTTCATTCCAATTATTTTTAATTTTGTTTATTATCATTTGCTTAACTTCTTAGATAGGTGACTTTTCTGATACTGTCTTGAACTCAATTGAAAATTGTATCTTCCTTTGTTTAAACTTTTAAACAGCTTCTTGAATTAAATTTGTCATATAATAATTTCAAGCATAACATTCATACAAAATGCATATAATGTGAACTTTGATTATTTGTAAAAGAATGCTTTTATCGTTATATTCAACACAAGTTTATACATTTAGGAAAAATAAATTTGGAAAATATTTTCGAAAACTTAAAATGCGAGTCGAAAATCATGATTTAGTACTCCGTGTGTGCATTTTTAAAAAGAATATGTCTTTAAATGAATAAGGCAGTTGAACAAGTAACTCGTCTTGAAGTGATGGGAGAAAATGTGCAAAAAAAGTAAAAAATTTCACTTTGTAAAGGGAGATGGCTCTTAAAATTGCTGGGAAAACTTAGTTTCAATTGTTCTTAAAATAATTAAACAGTAACTTATCTTTACAGTATCCATTGTTGATGAATAAAGAACATTCATAATTGAAACAAATTGTTGAAGTGTTGTCTGTAAGGGAAGTAAGTTCATTGTTATAAAGCAGCAGGGAGTGATTAAAAATATTTTAATGTCAGTTAATGTTTCTAATGGCGGTTTTTAAACAAATATTATGATTAATATCATGATCTTTCAAACTAAAACTGCTATTTAGTTACTAAAATATGATCGTAAAAGGAATAGTTGCTGCAATCCTCAATTACTTCACTTCCGTACCCAATAGTATGCAAAAATGTACAGGGCAAGTGTACATTTTCAAATTAGGTTTTATGGTGACTTTCAAAGCCTAAAATGCGTAAGGCACATTTTAAGCATTATAGGAAAGTATGTCTTTTTGTTAGTGAACACATTTTTTACGGGCAATCTAATCCGAAAAGTAATTCTAGCGATCAAGGGTTGCTCATTGTTAAAATGTTATCCGATGGGCACTGATTCTGAAGAACTTTTGACGACAATCGGTCCTTATAGTGTCACTATTTGAACCCATTTATCGCTAATCATGAGGCTATACAATGAGGCTAAAAAATAAACGCACAATGAAGGAATTGTCAGAATGGAATGACATTTTGCACACGGGATGACAACATTGATATCAGAAAGTGATTACGGAATAAAAGCAAAATGTTCATTTATAACAAGAAAAATTTTAAATGAATTGAGGTTTTAGTTCCATGTTGGGCCAACTCTAACATCAGCACGACATGATTCTGGCAAGGATTTAAACTGAAAAGTATCGCACGGGGGATATCCTATATCATTTTGTTCCACATTTACTGCACACGGCCAACTGGTTCGATCGGACCGTTTAAAGTCATCCCAGATATGCTCGATTTGTGGCAAATCAGGGGATCGAGCATGTCAGATAAGGTGGTAAATTGGAAGAGGAGGTCCTTTTACAACCTTGCAATGTGTGACTGAACGTTGTCTTGTTAAAAATAGTTCCTGGGAACTCCACCGACAGTGCCAACATTGGCTATTCTGCTATTGTGGGTCAATATTAGGCATGAGCGTGTTTCGGATACAATGAAACACAGTAACATCATCTCAGCTGTGTTTGCGGTGTGCAGCTGAAAAGCAAAAACAATATTATGGCCTTTACAATGGTCCTCTACAAGCGTACATGATTATCATCATTGCCCGAATCAAATCTGGATTCGTTACTAAAGTTTATTTGAATCCCTTCGGTTGCAGTCCAATCCCGTAAAAAGAAACACTGCTCAAAAAAAGGAGTGACCAGTATGAAATCACTAATCCTGCTTTTCTTTTCAGCTGCATGCCGCACCTGCAGCTGGAGTGATACTATCGAAGACATGGTATATGAAACATGGTTACCACAACAGCATGACAACGTAACTGTATGTTTGTACCATGTTTAAGTTCCACGTGTTGGCACTGATAGCAAGGCTCAGTCGCACACAGCAAGGGTGTCAGAGGACTTTTTTGAGCAATCACGATTGCTTATTGCTTTCATTTGACTGTTTTTGATGTCTTATCATTTTATTTTCCCACCGCCACCCTCTGCACCATCACCGTGGACAGGCGGGCTCCTCACGATGCTGCACCTATAGCGAAAGCCGTCTCCAGGTTGCATCCATGTCCTACACTGTAAAAAAAATTCGGAAACGTTTCTGAGTATATCGTGCAGCTGCGGTTCATGAAATTTTCAAAAACGTTTCTGAGTATTTCGGAATCCTCTTTCTGTAATGTCCAGAAACGTGTCTGAGTATTTCGGAATCCTCTTTCTATAATTTCCAGAAATGTTTCTGAGTATTTTGGAATCCTCTTTCTGTAATTTTCAGAAACGTTTCTGAGTATTTCGGAATCCTCTTTCTGTAATTTCCAGAAATGTTTCTGAGTATTCTGTGCAGCTGTGGTTCATGAAAGTTTCGAAAACGTTTCCGAGTATTTCGGAATTCTCCAAACAATTTTCAAAAACGTTTCTGAGAATTTCGGAATCCTTTTTCCGTGATTTTTTCTAAAAAATAATTCTTTACTATAGTATTGCATGCCATATCAGTTTCAATTCTTTCATATCTAAGAGCAATGAAACGAGCAATTTTAGAATCATTCGTGGATTTTTTTTTCTGAATTTCTAATGACAAATAGCATGGTTAAATGCATAACATATGCACAGTTATGAATTTTTGAAAATTTATGAAATAATATAGTAGTTTCATTCATAATCACAAAATCGTCGGGGGAGGGAAGGGGAGTACTTTCTCAAAAGTGGGATTGTTTGTTAAACAATATTAAACTTCAGTTTTTCTCTCAATATTTTCAAGACAAAATTATCAACGAATTGTATTTTCAGTGCAGAACTTCAAAACATATCTTGTATCAAACTTGATAGCTTTTATTTTCGGATAAAATTTGACAGAACTTACCTACACTTTGCGTTCCGAAATTCGTTCACGTCAAGTCAATTTCTTTGACGAACAAAGTGTACCGAAAAGTACCAACAGAGAAATTGATGAATTTAAATATGACACCAAAGTCCCCCTGCTGGAACCATTCGGGTTTATTCTTCTGCTCTTGCCCTTTTCCAGTTTATCACAAATATAGATACTTAATCAAAATAGGTTACTGATTTTATTTTTAGAGTGTGCGCAAAATGCATTATATATTTTATTTATTAAAACATTGAACTCTATTACAGGATTATTCCATTTCATATACACGAGAGTCCCCCCCACACCATAAGAGTGATGGTGCACCCATAAAATGATATAAAGCGCCCCCCCCCCCTTAAAAAACGCAACCCCTTGAAAATGTCAATGGCACAGTCTGCGTGGTGAACGCCCCTCGTATTCTTCCCATATGTGCATTGCATACATGCATAATAACGTAGTATTTAAAAAATGATCACTTTTAAAACGATGACATGAAATAATATTACTTTTTATTTCGGCAAGTAAATGCAGCTGTTCCATTTTTGCCACTGACTCATTCCTCCTGACTGTCCTACATTAAACTAGTATATCCACGAAGGAAATGTTATTTTCGGAACAACTTATGTCAAGGAATTTTTTTATTGTTAACCACATTTAACAAAATGAATAAGCAGATGAATTAATTGTATAACTATGTTCTTACTAATAGATAACATGGTCATTTTCTAATGGTATAAATATTTTTTAATGAATGAATAAATTATAATAAAAAAAGATAATACTGGCACATTTTTTGTGAAGCATAATACGATACTAGAAAATATTTGCATTACCATATTTTTAATGAATTAAACAATTGATTTTTTTTTTCTTTTTGAACCAAAATGTATGTACATCCAAGTATTTCGAAATAACTTTTCTGTGATTGCTTCTCAAATATAAATCTTATTTCTTTTGCGTAATTAATCAGTTTCTGTTAGTTACAACAAATAGTACACCGCGCACATACGTATGTAGGATAACTTTAAATTAATTCGATAAACCCAAAAACAGTTACAATTGGAGCCTCATCAAATGCAAATCAACAAAAATATAAATGTATATAACATGCTTTAAAATATTCATTAATACTTACAAGTGAACATGAGCGGAAGAAAATCTAAGTACCTCCATTACAACTGAATAAGTAATCCAAAGGGTTGCGTTTCATTAAGTATAAAAACTGGTGTTAAAACTATTCACGCTTGAACACACAATATATATCTAATTATGGTCGCATTGGAAATTGTAAAGAAGCAAATGGTTATTAACTAACTTAATAGCTGCGTACATCGTCTAAAAAATCAAGGGCAGTCCAAAATGCAAAGGCGTAAAATTAGTTTCGACACATTTTACTACTTTCTAGACATGAAATAACAAGCAATCCAATGCTAAACAGTTGCTGACTGCAGCAACCATAGATAAGAAAAAAATAAGTTCTCGTTATTTCCGACTCATTGGCGCCCGAGTTGGAAGGATGAAATAGGTTTCGAAGCGTTGCGTCATCACTTCCGCTTCTAGATTTCTTGAAATAACAAAAAGCTTTCTGAATATTGAGGAGTTCGCTATTGGATGAAGGATTCCTACTATTTCGGAAACGTTTCTGATATATCTAGAAACGTTTCCGAAATTTGTTACAGTGTACACACACGCGCATACATACACACACACACACAAACACATACACACATGCACCTACACACATACAACTACACACACATACACCTACACACACAAACACATACACACACAAACACACACGCATACATACACACATACACACAACTACCCACACATTCATGCCTGCACACAGACACAAACGCATATGCCTACACACACATACACATACCCCCCCACACACATACACATACCCCCCCACACTTATGCCAGCACACAGACACAAACACACATACCCCGTACACACAAACCCCCCCCCACACACACAAACACACATGCCTACATACACACACTCGTGATTGCGAAAAACATAATTTGAATTCAAGATGTCAAAATTCAAATTAATTTTTCTTTTTTTCTTTCACTTTCTCCGGCCTGCTTGATCCCCTAATTTTTCACAGATCGAGCATATCTGGGATCTCTGAGACGGTAAGTTGGAGAGACTGTGAGTTTGATTAAGTTAGTTGCGCGTTTACTGTAACTGTGGGCAAGATGAAGTCGGACATCGAACGAGACTGTTATGCTTACGTGCTAGCCTGTATCGTCTCATGTATCCTCGCTAGATATACCTCAACAGGATATTGAAAACTCTAATCATTTGTTTTTTTTTCCAATAATAGACGATCATTTTGCTTTCCTTTTGCAATCACTTTCTTATATCAATATTGCTCTTACGTATGTTAAATTTATTTCATTTTGGCAAACTCTTCTAAGTGAATCTTTTTTTTTTCTTTTAATAAAGTGTATTTCTCAATCAAATATGAAAGGACTAAAAAAATCAGGATACAGAATAAATACCAATAGGAACCAGGGCTTAATTCGCTTTTTGCAACTATTTTATCAAGGGGTGGCGCTTGATCTACCGTTTTTCGTTTTTGTCGTGACTACTATTTCACAAAAGATAATTCATGACTTCAAAGAGAAATTGGTATACGATTGGTAACTAATGACGACTATACTACTGTTTCGTTTTTGGCATTAACACCATAGTAGGTAGAGGTATTATACGTACGCGGGACTTCAAAAACCCAAATATTAATGCCACGGTTTAAACAAACAAAAATTGCCACACTGACTCCGCAAAAACTGTTTATGATTAAATGTTTATATCAATATCTCAAAAGGGGCCCGTACAATCAAACAGTTTTTACGCTAAATACTATAACACAATTGTGCTAATAGATCGTGGTAGGGATTAGTTCTAATTGCCTCTTAGCCACATTCACTCTAAAGGTAATGTCGCAACCAAACAGTTTTCTCGCTAAGCAAGATTCATGCAGCTCAGGAAGTAATGCAAGAAACCAAACAAAAGCTCTAATATAAACGAGTCCAAGCATGATTGCTATTAAATTTTGTCATGTTAGTCCCTAAAAAAATCAATTCTAAAAATATAAAAAAAAATCTTAAAATCGCTACATCAAAACATCTTTTGATTGTTATGCAAGAGATTTTTTCAGCAAATTTGATTCGAAGAAAATAAATCATTCAATTCGGGATTAACACAGGCACCTTAAATTTTCCTGTAAGGATTAAAACTTCAAACTTTAATGGTAAACTTCAAAATTGAATGAAACATTGTTCAAATCGGGATAAGAAGTATGAATCCGGTGTTTTGGATGAATTTTTTCTGACAAAAAATAGATTAATCGAATCGGAAATTTTCCCGCAAAAGTTATTAGGGGAAAAACCAGACAGCCAAACTAAACAACAAACCAAAAGACACCATTTTCCCCATCGCAAAACTGTACATTCGAGTTTTTTATTTTTAATAATTTCTTTAGTCATTTTATTTATTTTTGACCTCTATTTTGTTTTAAGAAAAAAGTTTCCCTTTTTTTTTTCTTTTCTTTTTTTAAGGGAACGCAAGTAAAAAATCTCAATCGTAAAACCTCAACCGATACTCGATTTCTTAAGAAGAAATGTAATATAGCTTTTTTAATTTCATAGACCCTAAAGAGGGATAGATAATCTTAGCTAAAAAATAGTCTAGACACATCCTGATTCTACTGCATTTTGAAGATTTCATCACGCAATAAACAAGAATTATGCATCAATAACTTTTGACTCCGTGAAATTACTATAGATGTTTGTAGTAGTGTCTTGCGGTATATTTGGGCTGCTGAATCATGAGGTACTTCGTAAATTTCTTCTTTCTAAAAAGCTTCGGACAAATGAATGATTTTAATTTCAAAATTTCAGCACTCGAAACTTACCAATCACCACATATATATCATTACACTCTCTCTCTCTCTCTGCATCATTTTTTAAAAATTTCAATTCTTTGATATCTTATCAATCATTGTTTTTGATTTTCTTGTTTTTTACATTTGGTAAGAAGTCTAAACGAACTGACGAATTATTGCGTTACATACGAAAAATAGCTAACATGTTTCGAAGGACTGGGCGTGACTAATCTAGACTTATTAGTACTTAGCAATATTTTTTCTTTCATCAACTCTTTTCACAAATCTTTGCAGCATTTAAAATTTTGTAAAATCACACTCACAAAGCATTGTTTTTCAAACCTAGTTCCAGCAAACTGTTATCCCGATTCAGGTACGTGATAGTCAATGTAGTTCCCATGGTCTTAAAAGGCACTACACTCAAACCTGTTTTTGTGCGAATTTTCATTGTGCGGTAAATGAAAATTTTAGTCAAAAGATTGGGACTCAATTGACGAAATTACACTCTGTAACAAAAAAAGCGACGCACAAAGAAGGAGTAATCCGATTAAGACGAAAATCGGTGGACAGGAAGACAATGCACAGAATAGTAAATGATTAAATTCTCAGAACAATCGAATAATTTACGTCAGAGTTACAGTAACAAGTTCAATAAGGGTATTGACCCACCTCTAGCCTGGATACAAGCTGAAGCACGGCGTGGCAAACACCGATAAAGCTCCTGGAGTGTGTCCTGCGGTATTTCCGGCCAAATTCGCTCCAATTGTAGGTTATCAACATTCCTTGCCAGATGCAATTTCCATCCCATCGTATAACAGACATGCTCGATGGGAGAAAGATCTGGCGATCTGGCAGGCCACGGAAGAGTTTGACAAGCTTGCAGACAGTTCATAGCAACATGTGCCGCATGTTATCTGTCATTGTCCTGCTGAAAACCAGCCGAAGGTACTGCAAAAGGAACGGCAGCAAGACAGGTCTTAGGATGTCGTCGACGTACCACTATGCAGTAAGTATACCTCTAATTACGACTGAAGGGGTCCAGTTATCAAAGGAAATGGCACCCCAGACCATAAGGCCTTGTTGAGGGCCAGTGTGGCGTGCATAAGTGAAACCAGGATCCCCCTCTGCCCTGGATGTCTCCAAACACGTCTTCGATGATCGTCATGACACAGTTGGAAGCGGAATTCGTCGCTAAAGACTATACGTTCCCAGTCAGCACCATTCCAACCTGATCGAACCATGCACCACTTTAATCTGGTTCGGCAGTGTGTAAGCGTCAGTGGCAGGTGGCGTAACGGTCGGCACGAGCGTAGATTTCGTTGTCCCAACCGTCTGTAAATGGTCATGATGGACACTGGTGTTTGGGTTGAACGTCTGATGGTTCAAAGAGATGAAGAAAATGCTCTGACGGCTGATCGGACAATCACTCTGTCCTCACGATCTGTTGTGACCCTAGATCGACCGCTACCATCCTGACGCTGAACTCTGCCATTTTCCACCCATCCTTGCCAGCACCTTCGAATCGCCGCATTGCTTCGACTCAAATGACGAGCGATTCTCCGATTTGACCACCCGGCTTCTTTCAATCCAATGATACGACCTCTTTTCAACTCGGACAGTCGCTCGTAATGAGCACGAACCAAGCGGCGAGGCATTTTTAAGTTGTTGAAAGGTAACCGGAATCGCAATCAAACTAAAAGTTTTAACAACTGTTGAAGAACTGCTCTTTATGTACATCTGCTGGATGCGCAGTTTCGATGCGCTGGAGATCAAAGTATTCATTCATTGGACACCAGATTTCAATCATTTGCATATCTGGTCAAAACACTCATGCATATAAAATTTCAAAGCAATCGGATGATTGCTTCTTGGTGCGTCGATTTTTTTGTTATAGAGTGTATTTATAAAACGAGTGCGAGGTAGTATCTTCAGGTGACGACAGGGGCACCCCGATTGGAGGTTACTGTGACCTCCCAAAAGTTTCCTTATCCGGGAAATTTTGTCCGACCATTCGGCAAATTTACCATCGATTTGTTAATTTCGATTTCATTTAAAGAAGCAATTCCTCATTATTTTTGTAAGGTTTTGGATTATTTTCTACGTGAGACTTTTTTTATGCGGTCTCTATTCACCGCATAAAAAAAAAAAAACATTTTTTAACTGTGTTGCGAAACCCACTTTTTATAGCTACTCGGGAAGTTTTGAATATTTTTTTTTATGCGAGTTGTTTTTGTGTGGTCCCTATCCACCGCATAAAAACAGGTTTGGGTGTACTTAATTGCAGCTATAAAATTGGTCTTATTATTGACTTGAAACATTAATGAGTTTCATATGAAATGTAACCCCCACGACTTTAAAAATGTTTTAATAAATCATCGAGATATACATCATTCTAAACGTCGACCGATCTTATTCAAGGCCATATATATTACGTGACGGGAACCTAATCATCTGCAAAGTAGGATACAGGCATAACCGTATATGACGGCCTTGTATACGTAAGTGTTATTTATTTATTTATTTATTTTTACGATTGGTAAAAAAAAAAAATCTTTTTGGCATTTAGGCCAATGAAGTATATGTAGTTTATTTTCAAAACTATACATATCTGAGAAAACGGGAGTATTTTTCTATAATTTAAACGATGGTCAACGATAACTCCCTCTGTCTAAGAAAGAAATCAACTTGACAAAGATAATCAAATAAGTTCATGTGGACATTAAAATTTGTGGGACTTAATGGGGAGAGCACTTCTGGGGAGTTTCATTGGAATGGTTAACACCCCTGACTTAACATTCTTCATTTATCAAGTCGCAAAAAAGTATCTTTAAATATCGCCTTTCATTTTGAAAAAAAAAAAAAAAACAGTTCTGTGAATCATTTATGCATAGGTGCTCTTTGCAAGTTCTGCTCTTTGTACAAAGATAATACGATCAGTTACGGTAAATGAAAACATAGGGTAAATGGAAATAAATTCTAGTGTGGTAATATTTTGAACTAAGCTGTTGGTAATTGAAAACTGTGTTACATATAAATGGCATCCTGAGAATTCTGCGATTTTCCAAACAATTGTGCAGAAGCAATATTTTTTTGAAAATGACACTAAAATAAGTTAATGTTTTTGGCGATAAGCAATCTTACATTTTCCTCTCTAGCAGTCTAAAAATGCAAAATAAGTGGTTTCAGCTAATTTTCCTTGCCATGTGGAAGGTACTAAAAATATTTAGTTAGGAATTTCACTTTCCCAGCTATTTTTCATGTGCACTACAGGCGTTTCCCTTTACCCCATAAATACTGTACTCTGGAGTAAATGCAAACAATTAAGTTCCTAAGTTTGTCACACTTCCTCTTTGGAAGATTGAATTTTGATCTAAGTTACACTTTTGTGAATATTTGATATAAATTCAGCGCGTAATTGAACAATTTTAACGATTTTTCCTTTTAAATTATCTCAGATAACATTTGTTGGATTAAGCGGGCTGTATGCGACCAATGGGCCGCAGAATAAGTAATACTGAAGTAGAACTTCTTACACTTCTAAACTGTTTTTGTGTACTGTGATTACCTACATAATTACATGGAGTCAGAAGTTGGTGTTAGCATTAAACCCTTAGTTGATGGAGTGCGTAGGGGTATATACCCAAGGGTAAATATGTTAACATGATTTCATTTATTATCAAATGGTTTTAAAGTCAAAGTTTTCATACCCAGTTGCACTCAACGTGTGCAATCTTGGACATAATGCACACATTTTTATAATTGAATTCATCTAAAAAAGAGAAGGATCTTCAATAGAATTATTGAAACGCTGTTTCCTTTTACTTAAATTTATCTTACTAGGCATCTTCTCTCTTTATCAGGGAATTTGTTTCATAGCTTTTGAATGAGATCTTACCCAACTAACAGAGAAATTTGCTACATTGTCTGCTATTTTTATAAAAATTAAAAATTTCGGTAAAAAGAACGTATTTTTTTGTCAAGTCTTTCTCGTTAAACTTAATCCATTGATTTCGAATAAGTACAGGTATGTGGGGATAAGTGAAATAGCAGAGCAAAGTAAAATGCTGAAATACTTACTCTGCTCTTAGTGCCACCTACTATTACTTACGATAACTAAGGGTTTTCAGGGCAAAATGCTAGTTGTCCTTATATGTTTTTTTTATTAATCACGGAAAAACATTTATATTTTGTATTTTCAAATGTACTGCATTCCACAATGATTTCTATAATAAAAAGGCATTTTGTGTGAACATTTACTGAATTCTTTTAGGAATATTTATTTTTACTGAGCAATTTTCTGTGTGTCCTTATAATTCTGACCACCACTGTAGCTAATAGTTTTCTTTTTGCTTAACGTTTTTAGCTTATTTTACGTTAGTGATGAAAGAGAAAAAATCGAATATTGATGAATTAAAGACAAGTAACAGCTAAAGTCACAAAAAATAAATACTGGCATTCGGAAAAACATGTTTCTTCAGTTTCGTGGAAATTGTATGTTTCGTACTAAAGAATTTGAAAGAATTTCGCTAAGTACTTCTTTGGTTTTTCTAAAATGAGTTTCTTATTATTTAAGTACTAAAGAAGCAATCTATGAATTTTTCATTTAGAAATTATTCATCAAAGCGAAATGATACGTAACTGTTACCACTGACGTGGGAAAAAATTACTGTGATTAATTTCAGAGTTACAATTATCATTTAAAAAAAACAGTCTAGTAAAAAAACCTCAAACTCAACAACGTTATAAATTCTAGAACACCAAAAGGGTGGAACTGTGAATTAATAAATGCCTTAACAACTATTTATAATGATACATGACAGTAAAAGTTCTCTTTAAGTACAATTTAAATTTTTCAACCTATACAACATCATGCTTTGTGTTTGATCTGGTATTTGGTATGCTTTTAAAGCTTTGTTGTCCAAAAATAACAAAAGAAATAGAATTTCTAGAGCAAGTACATACTGCGAACATGTTATTTTTTATCATCTAAAGTAAAAACTTCTCGTATAAAAACAAATGTAAAGTGAAAAAAGAAGCTTTAAATTAAAAGTAGCTAATTAACTAAGATGAAAAATACTTTTTATTTTGGAAACTTTTCCAAATGTTACGCAATGTTTATAAACCCTCCAAGTAAGTTAATATTATTTAAGCTATTTACGTTTGTGTCCTTTACACTTCTTTTTCTTTGCAAAATAGTGATTTTTAGAAAAGCTTATTTAGCAGTGAAATAATGCATATTTTTAGAAGAAAAATTGCACATTCATTTTTTTTTAAATTTTCTTTTATGTAATTAATAAGTTATTTTTTTTACAGATGACATTGGCAATGAGTTCAATCACTCTCTTTTCTCGTACATCAGAAAAAAAAGAAACACTTTAAAAAGAAGAAATTATTACCTTTAGTTTTTTTAAATCGCAATATAGCATTGGTAAAGTTGTCTATAGATCAAGAAAAAAGGAGTTGTCACAAGCCGTAGGTAGCGTAGTGGACAAGACATTAGAATCGAAGTCGGAGAGTTCCAGGTTGGAGCCGGACGCCCACATATGCTCATCGAGTACATGTTTCATACATAATCCGTGTGCTTTAGTCCTGTGATCAGTCGCTAGTAATTATCACGGTTACAGAGTTACTAGAGACTTTCCCTATTCGTCAAAACTATGCCTAACTTGTAAAGGTGGAAAGTTTGATTTCTCCCTATTTGAGGGCCTCTCCCTTCAAGAAGCCGCATCTTTCCTTCTTAACCTTTAAATACATGATTTTTAACACTTTAAAATATGATCTTTTTCTTTAAACTTCTGTTCAAATCGAAAGAAAAATACTTTAAAAATCATAGTTTAATTTAGGTGTGGTTTAAGGTTAAACAACTACTTGGCAACATTGGGCCAGAACATTAAAAAAAAAACAACAACAACAAATACTTTATCATCAAATGTCCCAAAACATTCATAAAAATTGAAAAAATGCCATACTATTCAAGTAATGGTAAAACTTGATTCGTCATAAAATAAAATAATTACATGTAGTAATTTTCTAGAGCACTCAAATAAAAAAGAAGCTCTACATTTGCGAATGGCGAAAAGAGAAACCTGGCCTTACACTAAGAGGGAAGTTTAAAATTTTTGCTTATTTTATTGCAGAGAAATATGCATAATTTCGTTATCCATAAGATGTCATACAATAATTACCTCTTTTCAAAACAGTTTTTCAATTATGCACATGCTTTCTTTATACGTCTTAATAAAATGATAAAAAACGTTCTTTTTAAACGCTCCCATTCCGAATACGGTCTAGTCTAGATTATTTTATTGCAATCTAGATTACGGTCTAGACTTATTGCATCATAACCAGGGCGGTCATTCCAAGCTACTCGAATCTAGCTTAAATGCTACTTTGCGACATTTCTACGTCACAAACGATCACGTGGGCGAAAATCTCGATCTCGCAAGCTGACGAGCTTGGAATGACCGCCCACACCACGAAGTGTAATGCTGTTTCTTATGTTACGTTTTGGCTCCTGCCGATTAGCGTACCTTGCGATCTCCAAAGAGTGGCTTCTATTCCTTCATTTCGCTTATCCTAACCAGGAATGATATTATCCGTTGATATTTTTAGCATCCAATTTTCCCCCAGAAGGTGGCGCCTGAGTCCTGTCAACCCGGGAGAACGCGCAAGTTCTGAGCAAACGTTAAAACCTTTCAAGGGTCATTGAATGACTCCAAATAAAAAAAACCCCAGGCCTATGCTAATAAGAAACATTATTTTTCTAATTGTTCACCGTTCAAACTATAACGTTTTATAATTTTCGACATGAATATTCTCTTTTATACATAAGTGCGATTGATTAATGTACTTTATACAGTAAAACCTGTCTACAACGATACGGTTGGGGCCTTAAAAAATACTGTTATAGACAGGTTATCGTTATAGACAGTTTGATTATTTATACTGACATTTTGCTGGGAACAAGGAAACTCGTTATAGACAGGTTTATTGTTATATACAGTATTGTTATATACAGGTGTTACTGTATCGCACTTATAATGAAAACATTTCTGCATTTCCTCTCTAAATATAGACACACTGGGGATATAATGACGCTTTATGTTAGTTTTTCAAACTTTATAACAACTGTTAAGCTGCTAGTGGTATTTTTTATGCAGAAACTTGTAAAATTAATCCTAAAATTGGTTAATTTTTCATTAAAACTAAGAAAAACAAAACAGAATAGGTTCAATTTAAGACAATCTCGACTCAAACAACCAAATAACAAACTTGAAGAAATTGAAGATTAAAATGCATTAAACACGGAAGTTTAATCCTTGCAACGTTAAATTGCTTCAGTTCAGCAATCTTCTTAAAAATAAACAGCAATAATTATTAATTTAATTTTGTGCTTACACCCACACTGAAACTAATGAATTAATTTTAATCAAGCCTGCTTTTAAAATCACCAATTATATCTCAAAATTGTTGTAAGCTTCAGTTTTAATGCTATTTTGAACATCCATTGCTCTTCCAAAATCAATTCAAATTCAACGGCATAAAATTTCATACAATTTGCTTGTGTGCACATTCCTTGGACACAGTATTTGCGGTTTGCTGTAAGATAAATTTATATTTTATCATTGGAAATTGTGTTACGTATCGGAGATTTACTTAGACTTAACGCTTGATTGATTTTTCTTTCTACCGGTCCAGCAGAAATTTATCAATTTCTTAACATCAAAAGAAAACTGGGCATTTTTATTGCTGTACTTTAAAAATTCTGCATTTGTTTTGCTTTGTTTTTCATATTTTTTCCCTCCTAAAAATTTTTCTTTACAAGTTTTTTTCGCTTCACGAACTATTTTTATCCATTGATGCTTTAATCTTTCTACAATGTTAATTTTATGTTTGAAATAAATTGTTTGAATATTGTAAGCGTTTTTACCGTGGATTTGCCTTAATTTGTAAAAGACCACTTTTTTTGCGGATGGAATACATAAAAGATCAAAAGTGGCTTTGAAATAAGGCTGTAAATATTACTTTTCAGTGTTTGACTGTTTAGTTTGCTTTACCCATTTTTTTCCCTACTAGTAGTGCCACTGCAGTTTCCAACAGTAAGATAAAATAAAGGGATGTTTTTTAACCATGGTTGAATTTGCCTCTACATGGCTTTAACGTTTGTAATTGTCAACCATGAGGTGTAGCGCAAAGTAGGAACCATCATATAAAAGGAGGAAAAGAAAAATGTTTACATAAATAAAAAAGATCATACATTTATTTGATACAATCAACAGTAATTTGAAGGAGTTTTCATGCTCATCTTAAGTCAGATTATAGAACTTTGTTTCATATAAAAATCTATAATTTTTTTAAAAAAAGATATTTATTTTTTTTCTTGAATTTTTCGTTTAGGAAAAAAAAAATGTTGAGATGAATATGCCCGAGTCGGGTATCGAAAATTGGACCACTTGCTCTTGAGCCAAACGCGCTATCCGCCGCGCCATTGGGGCTTCGTTAATTGTGGTCTTAAACGTCAAAAATACAAAAAAAAATGCATCTTAATTATATTATTGTCTCAAGTGCACTTTAATCAAAAGACAGCAAAATTAAGTCTGATTAGAACTTCGTTTCTTGTATAATGCTAAAATTTTATTAAAAGTTTTTTTTTAAAAGATACACATTTTAATTTAATACTTAGAGATATATGCTGGAAGGAGATAATCGGCCGAACTGGGTATCAAACTCTGGTTCCCTTGCTCTTGAACCAAACGTGCTAACTACTGCGCCGTTGGGGCTTTGATAATTGAGTTCTTAAACTTGAAGAATCCAAAAAATTGCATCTTAATTATATTATTGGTTCATGTGCACTTTAATCAAAAGAAAGAAAATTAGACCGACTATAACTTTGTTTCTTTTATAAATCTATCACTTAGTTTAAAAAAAATATTTTTTGAGGTTTATACTTAGAAAACGAAAAGGTTGATCGGCCGGACTGGGTGTTGCACCTGGTTCAATTGCTCATGAGCAAATATCTAATTGCGGTCCAGATTCGAACCCGGCACCTTCTGGACACCATTGGGACGCGCTATCCGACCGCACCAGCGTGTCTTCGATTTCGGTCACTATTCAATGAGACTAATGAATAATATTGAAATCAATGAATTAACGAATAATCAAGATTTTTTTTTTTTTGATTTTTTTAGGATTGTAGTAAAGTGTTAAGGAAGTCATAAAACAATGCAAATATAAGCAAAAAAATTAAATTAGGATTTTAATGTTTAAAAAAAATCAATTTTTCTGATTGCGGTCCAGAATCACACCCGGGACCTTCTGGACACCATTTGGACGCGCTATCCGACCGTACCTCCGTGACTTCGATTTCAGGCACTATTCAATGAGATAATTGAATAATATAAATTTAATGAATTAATGAAAGAGCAGAAAAAAACATTTATATATATTTTTATTTTTTAAGATTGCAGTAAAGTGTTAAGTAATAACGCTAAGTTAGACAGAAAAATTATATTGCGATTTTAATATTTACAATTTTTTTTTCCTGATTGCGATCCAGATTTGCACCCGGGACCTTCTGCACATAATTAGGACGTGCTATTCGGCCGAAACACCGTGTCTTCGATTTCGGGCAGTATTCATTTAGATTAATGGATAATATTGAATTCAATGAACTAATGAAAAAGCGGGAAATTTTTCATTTTTTAGGATTGTAGCAAAGTGTGAAGGAAATCATAAAACAATGCAAAGTTAAGCAAAAAAATTAAATTACGATTTTAGCATAATAATAATAATAATAATAATAATAATAATAACGAATTAATGAAACAAGCAAGAAAAAACGATTTTTTTTAATTATTTTGTTAGGATTAAAATAAAGTTTTAAGTAAGTTATAAAACAAGGCAACGTTAAGCAAAAAAAATAAATAAAATACGATTTTAATATTAGAAAAAAAAAAAAAATTCTTTATAGCCGTCCAGATTCGAACCCGGATCTTCTGGGCACTGTTGGGACGCGCTAACCGCCCGCGCAAACGCGTCATTGACTTCGGGCACTATTGAAAGAAACTATTGAAGTAATGAAAAAGCACAAAAAAAATATTTTTTCATTTAATTAGGATTTTAGTAAAGTGTTAAGGAAGTCATAAAACAAAGTAAAGCAAAAAAAATGAAATTACGATTTTAATATCTAAATAAAAGTAATTAATTTCTTGATTGCGGACCAGATTCGAGCCCGGGACCCTTTGTACAGCATTGGGACGCGCTATCCGACCGCGCAACCGTGTCTTCGACTTCGGTAGCTATTCAATGAGACTAATAAATTATATTGAACTCAATGAATTAATGAAAAAGCAGGATTTATTTTTTTGTAGTTGTAATAAGGTGTGAAGTAAGTCATGAAACAATGCAAAGTAAAGCGAAAAAAAATTAAATTACGATTTTAGCATTTAAAAAAAAATAATAATAAATTCCTGATTACGGTCTAGATTCGAACCCGGGACCATTTGTACGCCATTGACACTCGCTATCCGACCACGCCACCCTGTCTTCGATTTCGAGCGCTATTCAATGAAACTAATGAATAATATTAAATTTAATGAACTAATGAAAAAGCAGAAAAAATCGACTTTTTTATTTTTTTAATAAAGTGTTGTAATAAAGTGTTATGTAAGTCATAAAACAATGAAAAGTTAAGCAAAAAAATTGAATTACGATTTTAATATTTAAAAAATCAAATAACTTCCTAGTTGCAGTCCAGATTCGAAACTGGGACCATCTGGACACCATTGGAAAGCGCTATCCGACCGCGCCACTGTGTTTTCAATTTAGGGCACTATTCAATGTCAATAATGAATAATATTGAATTCAATGAATTAATGAAGAAACAAGAAAAAAACGACATTTTTATTTTTTTAGGATTGTTGTAAAGTGTTAAGGAAGTCATAAAACAATGCAAAGTAAAGCAAAAAAAATGAAATTACGATTTTAATATCTAAATAAAAAAAAAAAAAAAAAATCCTGATTGCGGTCCAGATTCGAACCCGGGACGTTTTTTACACGATTGGGACGCGCTTTTCGACCGAGCCACCGTGTCTCCGATTCCGGGAGCTACTTAATGAGACTAATAAATTATATTGAACTCAATTAACTAAGGAAAAAGCAAGATTTTTTTTAAAATTATTTTTTTAGGATTATACTAAATTGTTAAGGTAGTCATAAAACACTGCAAAGTTAAGCAAAAAATTAAATTACGATTTTAATATTTAAGACGATAATAATCTTAATTAACTGATTGCGGTCCTGATTCGAACCCGGTATCTTCTGGACACTGGTGGGAGGTGCTAACCGACCGTGGCACCGCGTTTTTGATTTCGGGCACTATTCAATGAGATTAATGAATTATATTGAATTCAATGAATTAATGAAAGAGCAAAGAAGAAAAAACGATTTTTTAATTTTTGGGGGGATTGTAATAAAATGTTAAGTTAGTCATAAAACACTGCAAAGTTAAGCAAAAAAATTGAACTACGATTTTAATATTTAAAAAAAGCAAATAATTTCCTAGTTGCGGTAGCAAAGCAAAAAAATTAAATTACGATTTTAAAGTTTAAAAAAAATCAATTTTTCTGATTGAGGTCCAGAATTGCACCCGGGACCTTCTGGACACCATTTGGACGCTCTATCCGACCGTGCCTCCGTGTCTTCGATTTCGAGCGCTATTCAATGAAACTAATGAATAATATTGAATTTAATGAGTTAATGAAAAAGCAGAAAAAAACGACTTTTTTATTTTTTTAGGATTGTAATAAAGTGTTATGTAAGTCATAAAACAATGCAAAGTTGAGCGAAAAAAATTAAATTACGATTTTAATATTTAAAAAAAATAATAATATCCTTATTGCGGTCCGGATTCTAGCCCGGGACCTTCTGAACTCCATGGGGACACGTTATCCGACTGCGCCACCATGTCTGATTTCGAGAGCTATTCAATGAAACTAATGAATAATATTTAATTCAATGAATTAATGAAAAAGAGGGAAAAAACGACTTTTTTTTATCTTATTAGGATTGTAAAGTAAGTCATAAAACAATGCAAAGGTAAACAAAAAAATTAAATTACAATTTTGGCATTTAAAAAATAATAATGATAATTTCCTGATTGCGGTTCGGATTCGAACCCAGGATCTTCCGAGTCCCGGGTTGTTTCCAGTCCAAAAATAAAAATTACTGTAAAAATCAATGCATATAATAAAGCATTTAAATAAACTTGATACACATATTGTAATATTTCGTGGTTTTTGAAAAATAATTTTTGCTATAATAAAACGATTCAGTTATTGTAATTAATCTTTTGAAGTATTGTTATCTTCAATGCCGTGGAAAGGTAAAGCGCAGTAGCCGCAGAAACGAGGTTTTTAGATAATTGATTTGAAACGTCGTTTTGAATTCCGTACTAACAATAGGGAACCGCCTATTTTGAGCGGCAATATTTAGATGCTTTACATCTTTAAATCCCCTTTTTTTCGTACAATGTCCATGATTGCCAATGCTAAAAATTTTAAAAATGTGTACAAATTGTGTGTGATAAAAGCGTGTGTTTTACAATGAATTTCTATAGTTTGTTGGAGAACGGAACTAGCAACAGAAAAGCTCAATGTTTTCACCTCTCCATTCAGTTCCATTTCAATAGAAAGGAAAAGAAACAGGAATGGAAAATATTTCATTGCTACTATTTTCAGTAGTTTTTCGAGTTTCTGCTTATGGGAAGTCTTATCTTTAGTCACTGTTTGTTCTTGTGAATTCTATAAGTGATGAATAAAATCAAAGGAAACAAGTAATCTGTATTTCTCGTAAACAGTTAATATTGCCTTTATATTAAACAATCATATTAAAAAAACACGAAACTAATGACATCACTCTTTTAAGTTTTGTATCGTCTAAAAATGTCTAAAACTGGACATTGCACTGGAAGTATTAAATATAACGAAAAAAAGTAAACACATTCGATCCGATTCTTAAAAGTGTAACTTATTGTAATTAAAAATATCAAGGTTTATTTCTACTTCCGCTTTGCATACAATTATTTTGCTAGTTACTTGGAATGTTTTATTTCATACGTTAAAAAATTGAACCTAAAATCCTTTAAATTCGAATCTTCTAAGAACCTTAACGTGTATATCTGCGGAAAAACTATTTCAGTCCGACTTTTATTGAAATTAATCAACTCTAGTTATTTTGTCACGAGTAGTAACGCTATTTTAATGCACTTTTCTTTTTAAGTTTCACAGTTATTGCCATTTTATAAGGTGAGAAAAAAAAAATACCGTAAAGTACCGATTTTGTCCACTTTTCATGAAATCCAACGTATACTGACATTTAATTTGTGAATATCAGTACCAAGATTCGTGTCAGGGCGCTGCCTGCTGCACCTTTGGCCGAAAATGCGCTAGTGACAAAACTAAAAATTCAAATTAGAGCAAGTTATAAAAGCATATATGAAAGAAACCTTACTTTCTTTTAACTACCAACCGTAAGTGATAGCAACGATCCAATAATTAATATTCTATAAAAACTCGGAATAATGTTTGACAATCATTAATGCTATAAAATTTACACCAGAAAATAATTAATTAATGATATATATTTTCCCATTACACAAACACTTTTAGAAATAATTGCTCTTTTCATGAGTCGAGAAATCAAAAACAAACTTGCAGAGAAAGCTAATAAATCTTTTTTAATAACCACACTCTCCTAATGAATACTTGTCGATATCCTTCTGCTTTAGAGCGCTAAATATTTTTGCTTTTGTCACAAAGGCTTCAAGAATTGAAAACAATTCATTTTTTGTCGTCATTGAGAAACTAATTAGCAAATAAGTATCTTTGACCAGTCTTGCTACTTATTAGCCTTGCTACTTATTTTAAATAACTTGCTATTGTACTAAATTTTGTCCATAATTTACTCACTCGCTCTTGGCTGTCCTATATTCTTCCAAAAATTACGTTTTGGTAACTATTTTAGAAATCCATTATTTGCTGCTTTCTTTGTGACAACAATGTGTTCGCCAATGTGTTTCGTTTATACTTTGAAAACTAGATCTACATTAAATAAATTCTGTTGAGCGTTATATCACTTTAATGTTATTGTTTATTTGCGTAATTTTCTTCGTCTCCCTTACCCGTTTAGTAAACTCGTGGTGACAAAATAAAATTTAAAAAAAAGCTGTTCATAAGTTTTTGGGACACACTTTAGAAACCATGGTATCGAAGTACACTTAGGAACATTGAAAATAGCGCCCAAAGAAGGAAGCATTGGCTTGAAGTGAAATTTAATGTACAGAATAATACAGATAAAAGATGCGCTTGATCCCAAAATCTAAACAATTAAACAAATACAGGCTAAGAAATGAGATAAATACAGTGTTACTTCAATAGCACGTTGGACCCCCTTTTGCAGCAATACATGTCGCAATACGGTCCGACGTTAAGCTTATTAAACGTCTCATGTTGTTCTGAGGCATATGGACCGCTAAATTTTGAACAGCCACTTCTAAATCTAGCACAAAGTAGCACTGCGACATTTGGCGTTTCAGCTGATCCCATACATGCTCTATAGAGAACAAGTCGGGGGAGCGGGCTGGCCATGGAAGAGTCTTAAAAGAACGTAAGAAGGATTAAACAACTCTAGCTGTATGCGGGCGAGCATTATCTTGATGGAAAATTGCTCCTGGGAGGCCATTTAGGAACGGTCCTAGATGTGGTTTCAGAATGTCATTAACATAACGCTGGCCCGTTAAGGTTCCACGTACCACAACTAGAGTGGACCGGCTATCATAGGCTATAGCCTTCCTGACCACTATGCCCGCTGTGCGGGCAGTGTGTCGTGCGATAGAATGGGTGAAGTGGTACCTTTCTCCAGGGTGCGTCCACATCCGTGCGCGGATACCATCTGACCCAAAAACGAATCAGGATTCATCACTGAGCACCGCCTTTTGCCAATGAGTGATGAATCGGGATTCATCACTGAGCACCACCTTTTGCCAATCAGTGATAAATCGGGATTCATCACTGAGCACCACTTTTGCCAATCAGTGACATCCCACTGGCTCCGCACCATTGCAGACGGAGTTGCCATGTTTTGGTGTTGAAGGAAGTACACGGAAAGGGCGCTTGGGCTGCAGATTTACTTCCGCAAGAAGTTTAAAAATGGTTCGGGGAACATCTGCTACCCCTACGTCTACTTGTATCTTGAAACGAGTTACTGTGGGATCTACGAGCATTTGCTGCACGATCCTTCAATTCTGTCTCCTCGTGGTCTTCCTAGTCGCTCCAAACCCAGGTTTTCGCACGTAGGTACCATCTCGTGTCTCGTGTCCACTGCCTCCAACAGTTTCTAAGGGAACACTCTGAACAATCCAACTGGGCCGCAACACGGCTCGTCGACCAGTCCGCAATCTTCATTTCGATGATTAAACCTCTCACAAACTCGCTTAACTGTGAGAAACGCTTTTTAACTCGTCTACCTGGCATCCTTCACTCAATTACGTTCTCCGACAATCCGGATGTAATCGTAACATTTATAACTCTTAAATGATGCACTGGTTTATATAGCACCTTTTTCCCGATTTCGCCGATGATGATGGGTAAAAGGCCATGCGCATTGACACCAAACTTGGATCATTTGCATATCAGATGTCACTCTTCTTATATGCAAAATTTCGTAATTGCACCTTTCTTCTTTCTTGGCGCGCTATTTTCAATGCTCCCGAGTGTATTCTGCCATAGAGTTTCCAAGATACTTTGTTACATCAAAACTGGACTAAATAAATCGACTTTTCGCAGAGAAAATTGGCATCAGAACATTGCAAATATTATTTCAACACATCAAAGAGGCACAACACTGAATCGCTGACGTGTTTTTACTAAGCACATTTATTGCATTCTATTTTTAATTAAAAAAATATTTATACTATTATGAGTTCCCAAAAAAAAAGATTGATGGCATGCAAATAAATACGCTATTTGGCGGTGTCAACTACTTGTTTGTCTTGGACAGTAACAAATCAGCACGAAGCATACAGCAAATATTGATTTATACATCCCCAAAAGTGGTAACCCTTCTAGAAATCCATTTGTTTACGTTCCAGTTATCTGTCTGCTGATCACAGTGTGGGTGAGATTATATGAGATTGATTCTGCATTTACCTTTTCTTGAATCAAAATTATCCTTCAACTTAGATGAAGGGTATGCAAAATATCGTTAAAGAACTGCTATTTTAACTTAAATTTTACTAATATGCAAATGCATACACTTAAGAAGAAATTTCATAGCACGCTATGAACTAAAAAACATATAAATACAGCTTATGTTCTTTGTTTCTTCTTTTTTATTTCTTCTTTTAGATCTACTTACCATATTTCTATTTTTCACCAAAATATATTTCATCATTTCATCAGCAACATTTGTCAATATTTCAAATTAATCACTTGATACAAGTAATTGTCGTATATCATTTATTCCATGATGACGAATACAATATTATTTTAGAGAGAATTACTTCTATAAATAATTTGAATTTATCTTGTTGTTAGTTATATGGTTCATAATTGCATTTGTCAACCATTTATATAATCTTGAGTAGGTAAGAGATAACCTTAAACATAAATAGTTTAATAAAAAGAAGGAATTAAACATCATAATCTTCATCTTTAAAAAGTCTGGTGTTTCTGGAGCATTTCCTACCATGACGAGGTAAGGGATAAAGTATATCTGTCAGCGGAACCCCATTCCAGTACCCCTAGAAAAGAAGATACACACAATGAGTTGATGCATCATGTCACTCATTATATAATTGAAAACTTAAATGAAATGAAGTAAAATAAAAGACAGTTATTAACTGAATAATTATATTTGATCTCTAATGAAGAATAGGTGAACGATTTTACTAACTTTTTAACAATGTGTCACTGAAAATTTAAAATGATTTAGTAGTGTATTCTGCCGTGTGCAGGTAAACGGCAGTATCTGCAGAAATGAGTTTTTCGAGATATTTGAAGAAACGCGTTTTGGTTTCAATACTAACAATAGGGAAATGTTCGAATCAGACGTCTTTTTCGTACCTTTTTTTCAGCGGAAAACAAAAAAGCGAGCTTGTACAGTAAAGATAGCGTACAATAGATGACAAAAATGCAAAAAAATGAAAAATGAAAAATTTGCAGTTACTGCCCTTTACCTGCACACGGAAGTATGCTTAGGTAACGCTCACACAGAAAGTAATTTAAGGATGTAAGACAACAGTTTCCTCTTGGATTTACGCTCTCACCCTCATTGACACTTTGAACATGACTGCTTGACCATGCCGAAAAACGGATTTTAATTCATCTTACGCACAGCAACTATTTTGGGGGTTAGAAAAAAAATGTGTCGAAATACTTTTTTTTTTTTTAAATGTTTTTAATAGTCTCAATAATGTATTCTGAGAACGAATTTGCACACAAAAAGGTATCTGCTAGCATTAATAATTTATTACATCTTATATATTATTTCTTAAACATGATTTTTGGGGGATCGAAATAAATTATTTAATACTTTATCAAACGTCAAAAGTAAGGAATTATAATCAAGATTTTTTCACAGCTTTCGGCAAAAACTAAACAGAAAATGCACATTTTGATTGTTTTGTCAAAAAAAAGATTTATTCTGTTTTTTATTACGCATTGCTTCTATGCATAGCATCCCAAACTACAGACGCATTGGTTCAGTTGGTTAGAGCGTCGTGCTAAAAATGCGGCGATCAGGATTTCGAATCATCATGTACCAAAAATTTTCGTACCAATGATTAATTTTCTTTAGCAGAATTCTGATCCAAATTTCCATAAATATTATAATTTAAAGTCATTGCAAAATTCTAGTTACAGTGTTCTGCTGTGGTTAAAATCTATTGTTGTTAATTATGTTGTTGTTAAAATCAGGAAACAAAACATTAATTTTTACAAGATAAATTGTAGTATCACTTAATAAAATTATTTTGAAGAAATAGCTGCACTGATTTCAAGTTATTTTGTTACTTTTTTACGCATTGCTTCAGTACACAACATCCCGAGATGGAGACGCATTAGCTTAGTTGGTATTAACGTCGTGCTAAAGCGAAGGTCATGGTATAGATCCTTCCATGGGCCAGGAAATGTAGCTTGTGAATGACTTAATTACTCTTAGCTGAACTCTGATTCAGATTTCAATGAAAATACATACTTTAACATTGCAAATCGCAGTATCATATATAATGTTTCTCAAACGTGTTTCTGGTGGGTACGCCATAATAATGGTTACATAATACTTCATCAGACTTGATAAGTAAGACTTTAAAATAAAGATTTTTCATCGCTATCACAGAATAATAAGAAATCAAATCCAATTTCGGCTTTCATTCGAAATATTCCTTTTACACCGTATAGTTCACCGGATTTTTGAATTCCTTAAGGTCTTAAATTTGTTACAAAGACTTTATTTTCAGTAACAATTACAACTTATCACCAGCAATTCTTTAAAAAAAATACTTACCAAGTTCCTTTTGGCCTGGAATATAACATAAAGATAAAAGTCATTGCTTTCTTTTAATGAACATTCTCTCTCAAAAAAAAAAAAAAAAAAAAAAAAAATGCTTTACTCTATCACTATCTACTCAATAGAAATTTCCAGTGACCTGGGATTGCCCCTGGAGTAAACTTTGGAATTGGACAGAATTCTCAATTGGATACTTTATGTTTGAACCTATTGTATACACGCTTTGTGTTTATAGAAATACTAACTGGGGATTGGAAGCTCTTAATATTCTTCTTTCTCAGCTAAACAGTGATCTTAAATTTGAGAAAACAGAAATGTTTTCTTTTTCAAGTTATTTCTAAGAATAAAATGATTTTACAGTCTGCCCAGAAAATTAATTTTTGACTGAATAGGCTGCGGATTTCTATGGCTGAGTATGACAGTATTTCGAAAATACTGCAGTAATGGTCAAAATTAAAGATTCAAAAATGTTTGATATGGTTTTAATCATAAACTAACTCAGTTTAACTTTTTGCATTGAAATAAGAATGGATAATTTTATAAAAAATCGTTCTCAATTCAGTATAACTCATCAATTAAATTAAAAAATTAGCATGATTAAGAAAATTGCAAATTTAATAATTTTCCATTGCGTGAAACCTGAACAAAAATATAAGTGTAAAGGTTAAAAAAATCCTGGAAAACGGTAGAACTTTGTTCGAATAAGTAAACTCAAAGCCTAAATATGAACTAATGTTGTCATTCAGGTTTCGTTGGTTACTTTACTTTGGAAAATTAATGACAAAACACTAAAATACACTGCTGGACAAAATTATAAACTCGACAAATTTAACAATAGTTTCAATCACAACTTCACCCAGTTTAATGTTATTTCCTTAGAGCAAATATAAATAACTAACAAAATAGTCTTAAATTAAGTGTAACGAATAAAGTTAACAAAAAAAATTACAAAAACTTACCACCTCTGCACTATTTTTCGGCATAGCTCCCGTGATTTTAAAAGCAGTTGTCTCAGCGTGGTATAAGTTTTTGTGTACCATCTTCGTAGAATGTGCCACCTCTACAGTCACACGAGCTAACATGTTATTTCAGCTCGTCATCATTCCTGTACTACTGATCACCAAGAAAATAATTCAGGTAGCGAAACAAATCAAAGTCGCTAAGAACGAAGCCGGGAGTGCATGGAGGATGCTCAAAAACGTCCGACAACTCCTACTAGCCCTGTAGGAGTCACTTGGCTGGGATGTTTTTGACCATCCTCCGTAATGCCTCGTTCTTAGTGACGTTCATTTCATTCATTTATCTTTGTCTGAAGTCTCCTTGACGGTCAACTGGTACAGCAGCAATGACCAGCTGAATTATCTCACGGTTGACTACACGGGTGGCACATTCTACGAAGAGGTTACACAAAAGCTTGTACGACGCTATAGCAATTGCCTGGAAAAGTGCTATAGCGTCGTCGAGGGTGTAAGGTTGGTACATTTTTGTGCAATAAATTTCTTTACCGTATATGTACTTTCCCTTTTTTTATTCAAAAATGGAGCTTACTTTCTGAACTGCCCGTACATATTAGTTGTGGAAGACTCACATTGCCGGACAGACAACTTTAGAGCGTTTTCTTCACTATGTCACACAAAGTTCTAGTAGTAGTTCATGTTTGCGTAGGTAACATTTCCATTCCGTGCTTTAAATCGTTCCGAAATTGTATCTTTTATCGTAATTCTTTTGTATATATATTTTACCAAGTCTTTGGCAATCCAGCTAATAAGATAACCTTGCATTTTAAATCACAGTAAAATTTTGTTAGTTAAAAATACTTTTTTCTCTACTGCAGCATTAAGCGAAATGGATGAATTTAAGACGGTAAATGTCTACTTATCTACCATTAAAAAATAATACCGACTACTCGTTACTTCTGTTGAGACAGACTAATATTTACCAATTAAAAAAGGTAGTGACTCACAGAGAAAATTGTTCATTCATTTTTGCTTTTAACGAAGAAACTTAAAACATACACTCATGTTTGTGAAAATTGTGACAACATGAAGGACTCATTGGAAAGGAATAAAATTTATTGCATATATTAATCATAGTGCTACAAATAAACGATCAAAATTACAGATTACTGAAATGAAAATAACTGGCATAAATTAATAACGAATGTAGCTACCCCGCGCAGCTATGCGAGCCTGTACACGCTTGGTATCGAATCATAAAGGTTCTGAATGTCACGATTGGGAATAGCATTCCATATGGCTTCAACCTGAAACCAAAATTCTTTCGTACCAACTACCGGACGAGACACATGGGCGAGCCTGCGACCAACACAATCCGAGACATGCATAACGGGCGTCATATCCGGAGAACGGGCAGACCAAGGAAGTAGCGTAACCTGTCGTGCACCGAAGAACACTTGTACGTTACGTGCGACATGTGGACGTGCATTGTCCTGCTGAAACACTGCACCAGGAATGCTCTGAAGAAAGGGTAGTACCTCCGGCGTCACAGCGTCCCTGAAGCAGCGCTCGCTATCGAGTTTACCCGTAATTCGGACTAGACGGGACCGTCCTTGATATTCAATAGTACTCCAGACCATGGCGCCTGGCGTTATGCCGGTATGGCGTTGGATTACGAAGTCTGAGAGGTGACATTCTAATGTGTAACATCTGACGCGTACACGTCCATCGATATATTGCATATTAAATCTGGACTCATCCGAAAAGACGACCTGTTGCTAGTTCGCAAGCAATTGGGTGTGTTGGTGGACCCATTGAAGCCGGTAGTGACAATGCTTATGTGTAAAGGGAATCCTGCATAGGAGAATTCTTGCATGCAGGCCCTGGGGCAACAGACGTCGACGAACCGGGGAGGCAGCAAGTGTGACACCTGTAGCCATACTCCCACGTTGTGCTAGCGTACGAGAGGACGCTATACGATCCATTACAGCAAGGCGGGGGAGGTGTCGATAATCTCGTGGCGTCGTTCGGTTGCGTGGGCTGGCGCGAGTCTTTCGGCTAATTTCATCGTCCTCTGTCCATTTTTTACAAATACGCACCACAGTTGAGGCATTACGCCTAATGAGCGCACTCATTTCTCTATACGTAAGTTCACCCTCACGCATGCATATCAAGCGGCTACATTTGAAGTACGTTACTCGTTCGTATGACGCTTTGCGTTTTGGACAAGGCATATTGAGTACTACAGAAACATCTACCATCGGCAGATAATCATACAATGATTCCAAAATACCTTTACAGCCCTTTATATACAGAGTCTACGCCGCAGTTCAGAGGGCGTAACTCGGTAAACGCAGGCACGACGACTCTAATTCTAATCATTTGCATATCTTATCCTGCTATACATTTCCTGTGAATTTCAGTTCATTTGCATAATTCTATCTTGGTGTTGTAATTTTCACAAACATGTTAGTAGTAAATGTCTACAAGTAGAAAAAGTGGCAGCTCAAAGAGAAAATTTAAACTGCACAGTCGATGAACAAAGTAAATGCAATTTTGCATGTCTAGCTTTTAAGACTCGAGTTCGAGGCTTTGAACGACGGGTTGAAAATACAGTCTTGCTATTCCTACGGAGTGAGAAAATAAGGAAATGGTGAATAATAAAAATGTGACATCATCGCCTATTTATTTGTATCTTAATAAATTTTGTAATTGTATTTTTAGCAGGTATGCGAATGACAGAGCGGTGAATGTTATTTTAATCTGTTAGTAATAAACATCAAATTTAAATGCTTCTAAATATTGGTTTTTACAAACATAAATAATTGTAAGCAATCCTACACTTCTCTCATCCAAGGTCTTAGAGTCATTCACATGTTTCCGTAAAAATCTACCGGTGACATAATGCGGGTGGCATATCAATGTAAAATAATTTTTACATTGTACTTTTTACAAATATAAATAATTATAAGCAATCCTACACTTCTTTCATCCAAGGTCTTAGAGTCATTCACATGTTTCCGTAAAAATCATACCGGTGACATAATGCGGGTGGCATATCAAAGTAAAATAATTATAAAAAATGATCTTAGAAATTTATTGCAGTAGCTTCTCAGAGTTAACTTCCGTATGGAAGGATTTTTCACTGTATATCATCAAACTTTAATTATATTTAGAATTTACTAGTTTTCTGTAAGTCAAAACAATAACATAATTGAATGACATACCAATGAGAAAAAGTATAAAAATTTGTCTCAGAAATATATTAGGAGGACTGCAAAGTAAAGTCGTTTGTTTCAAACAAATTTTCGAAAGGTTTTATTTTTTATCAGCGATATAGTTACCCACAATATCAACAGCTTTTTGCAAACTAATATGCCAATTTTTAATCCCGGATAGACGAAGTTAATTGATCTTTTCAGCAAGATATCTAGGAATGACATGTTGAATACAAGCTAAATTTTCAAGATTTTTTTTTCTCATAGAAAATGTTTTAGCGATCCTATGAAAAGGGAAATCAGATGGTACAATTTCTGGTGAGAATATTTCTATTTTATTATCAGCAGAAAAAGAAAGATCCTGAAACATGATAAAAGAAACCCACATTGCTCACCTCACGGCGAACACATAAATTAATGAGCTGTGGTGGGCAACTTCAATCACCAAACTCACCTGAAATTGCACCATCTGATTTCTCCTGATTTAGATCTCTATGTGACAAAACAATTTGTTTGAGATTCCAAGATTCTAAATGTGTGCACTTTAAGGAGAAAAAATGGTATATGTTGATAACAAGAGTAATTACATTGTTGATTTTTAAAAATTCAAACATTTGTTTGAAAAAAACAATATTTTCTTGTCTCTCTAATAGTTTAGACTTTTTTCTGCCTTAACTTATGTCAAAAACTTAGTATTGCGAGGCATATTACTGTATACCATTAAAATTCAGCTACATTCAATAATGTTCAATTGAGCCATAACAATGACATATAATAAAAACACTAACCTGAAAAGGAAGTAAACGTTGTCACCAATAAACAAAATGCGTGAAGAACGTAAAAATGCAACTTGTATCAGAAAGAAACACATTTTCTAGAAGGGGGGGGGGATGTTTAATATCCAGCCATTTGGATGGCTGACAGTCCTAGGGACAATGTTTATTTTCGTTTCCCCCCCCCCCTCACATTGTATATATTTGTTTTTATGATAAATGTCCTACATATTTTTAATTGTGAAAAAATGGAGCCGAAATCTCCCATCAGTTTTTGTCTAGATATTTTAGATCATGAGAATTTTAGCCATGGGATAGGGCATATCAATGATATTTTACTGAAAAATGTATTTTTTATAGGATAAAAATTTTATTTTTTGCATATTTAAATATTGGAGTTACAGTGCTAAAGAAGCATAAAATTATCTATAGAAATTTTTTTTAAGAACTTAAACAGAATAAAATATCAGTGTGGAGCACAAACTTCTCACTTTTGTAGAATCACCCAGTCATTTTATTTTGATTAAATTATTTTTTGGAACGAGAAACTATAGTTCATTTCAATTGTATCTTTTCAAAATAAACGGGCAATATAACATTTGTTAATATTATATATAGCAGTCGGGAAACCTGTATGCTGCTTCGACAGCAAGTGCTGAATGTAAGAGAAATTCTCACGCGAAATAGCAACTTACAGATATATTTATCGATTTCTTAGGTAAAATGCTGATTCATTGCTACTCTAATGGACATTTTTCTTCTATTTTTCTTAATTACCATCATTTAGTATTTTTTCTGATTTAAATATCTTAAGTATAATTAACGCTTTCAGAAAATATTTATTCCAGTAGGGCTTTTTTCCCTCATAATTACTAGAAAAATCTATCTCAAAGCATTTTTTCTTTTCTTTACTGAATGCTAATTCGTTAAAGCTTGGGGTTAAAGACGTCTTCAAGCCATTTTCGTCTTCAATTAATAGATTTTTCAAAAGAACCTGATCAGAGCAGAAGAAGTTTTTTTTTTCTTTTTCCAATTTTAACTTCAGATGAATTTCTAGGAATTTGTTTTGCTTTAATTCTAAGTGCAAGTTATTCATTAATGCATTCATGATAATAAAAAATACTGGTTGTTTAATAATTTAAATAATGGGAGCCTATGACACTATCATCAACTATTTTTGAGATGCGTTAAATAAAAATATGAGGATTTATTTAAAAATTGATTCGTTATATTTTACGATCCACATAGTTATGTAAATGGCTATTTATAAACGGATGGTCAAAATAACTCTATATTTTAAATTTTTAGTTTTTCTAGGGCGTTTGCATCATTTGTTTCAAATGCAAGCGAACAAAAAATTGTAAAACTTATGATTTTATACCGAACGTGAAAGAAAGCGATACAAAACTGCACATATTATCTGAAAAATCGGTGAGACAAGAACTAGTTCAGATAGACAAAAGTTTAAATAGTTGAACCCGGAATTTCGAGACTGCTTGCTTAACTGGTTTTGAATGTGTCAAAGAAAATTAAAAAAAAAGAATCAATGCAGATATTTATTTTTTAATTGAATCCAGTAATGAATAGGTATATTTGAAACAGATGAGGGACATTCAAATAAAACCCGGTCACTAGTGTAAAATAACAGTAACGATTCGAAAATATTCGCCAAAAATATCGGCACATTTATCCCGTTGGGACACTAATCGGTCGATACCATCTTTGAAGAAGCTAGTAGGATGCCATCAGACCCAGGCCTGGAAATAGTCACTCACTTAGTCGTCCGTTGTGAATCGATGTCCGCGAGTAGTTTGTTTTAGAGGTCCAAAAACATGAAAGTCACTTAGTGAAAGGTCTGGACTGTACGGTGGTTGTCTGTGTTTCCCGTCGAAACTGCTGCAGTGTCGTCTTCAACGCATTGACCGTGTGTGGGCACCATTGGACAACATGCCTGGCCGTTTCGACCATGGAGGCTCAGTGGTGTCGACTTAATCGCTCGTCTAAAGTTCTGTAAAGTGGCGTGATAACTCTGGGCATTGATGATTGTGCCCCATTCCAGGAAACCGACAAGCAGTGGACCCAGGCAGTGTCCCCCCCCCCTCCTGATTGGACCTTGTGATCAAAAAAGAAGTACAAGTTTTGTATTGGACGATAACTTGTGTAACCACCTTCTCTTCGGCGTGAAACCACACTGTCGCAGTGCAACATCAAGCGTTGCGCATGCGTCGGTCTCTCTGCCAATAGAAGGTGTCACCATACGCACAATTACGTGGCGCCCTCTAACGTTTAACGTGAAGTTAGACGCACTGGCCGGGTTTCATTTGAATGACCCTTATATTATGTGTGCACACTTTCCTTCACATTTTATTCAGACTAGGATTAAGCTATTAAAATTTTGTTTTGTCTTTGTTTTTCACATCTCCCAAGTCTTACTGTTTCATACATTTTGGGAACCTATGCTACCTTTTCCGAGTCAAAAAAATAAGTGAGATATAATGTTCGGATAATTAGACAGTTACATTGATTGGAGTTCGGACAATCAAAGCTCTTAGTTAAAACCTGAAATATTAAGTTAAAGAAATACCTTTGTGCATAAAAGGTAAAATAAGAAATAACAACGTGAAAAAGCGCAAATCGCAGATTACTGAAAGCACCTGTTTCGAGCGTTACAAGGAATTACTTTTTCAGTGAAAAAAAAGAGCTTATGGATAAAAAGACATCCGACAAAAGGACTTTTCATCCACACGCTCATTTCTTGACCTGATTCATTTCATACCTGAAATATTGATCAGTGGTTTGTTATCTATTGCTTGTTTATTTGTTAATAGTATTCTTGCCATTTTTTAATGAAAAGTACAGTACATTGTGTACGCTTCTTTAAACATACTATGAGCTCACACAGCAAATATTTTTTGACAGGTCATTCATTCTTCTATTAAATAATTCATGACCTTGCAATTCCATAAAGATTTGTTTGAAGAATCTTGTACATCATGACGTGATAAAAGTCAAAAGACATAATTTAGCTCTAATTCTTATTTCTCTGCAGGCTTCTAAATGCTTAAAATGCTACGCGTGAGTAATTGGAATCAAATAAACCTGTGAAAAAAATTATAAATTAAATGAAATCTCTTTGCTTAAATGTTTCAAACATTAATAAAAATAATTTTATTGAAATACTATTTTTTTCTCTTATGTTTACTTGGTTTTAAAAATTATTAATATATTTTAACAGATAAAATTATATTATAGCAATAGAGAAAACAAATTATCACTTTTCGTCATTCATATAAATACTAGACGACCCGTGCAAAGCATTTACAGTCGAAATGTCCCTGCTTCAAAAATACCAGTTGTGTTTGTGTAAAAAATAGGTGTTTATTTTAATAAATTGTATTTTTTCAATTTTTTTCTAATAATGCTCACAGGTTTGCTGGGAAAACAGCATGATGTATTACATTCAACACGTGTAATGCTTTGCGTTTGACGCATGATGGGGTTCAAACCTTCTAACTTGATTGTTGTAAACAAAAGTGCTTGATGTAAAAAAGTGAAGAGTTTTACTACTGCTGCTAATGCCCTCTCCCGTAATTAACGTCTTAGATGTTATACGCAGAGTACTTGCTTAAAAAATTCTATAAAGGCACTCAGCCAGAACCGGGACTCGATTTTAGGCCCGTTCAGTTAAACGCCGAACGCTCTATCAACTGAGCAATCCGGCTCTCCCTTGTAAAACTCAAAGTGGGAGTTTCAAGTTTAGGCAAACGAATCCATACGTTTTTTTTTTTTCTTTATGTCATTTTTTTAATAGGCAAAATGTGATCGGCATAAATCGGATGCCTATTTTTGACTGAAAGCGGTAAAATAAATCTATAAAATGATACCGTACTTCTGAAGTTGTATGACTCATTGAGGAAGTTATGGTGGTCCCACAAAACACCTTTAAAAATAAGAACTACGGTTAAACTTTATTTCAACTTGCCCGGAAGTGCTTCTTTAGATATGACTCTTCGTTTAGCAGCTAAAGTAACTGATTATGGAAATCGACTTGCTAAATTATCAAGTGCTAAAGAGATCAGGGTCGTCTGTTTTTATTAATTGACCATTTATATTATTTACGGTCGATACCTAAAACATAAATCATATTTAATCTTTTTAAATAAGTCGACTAAAAGTCACTAATAGAAACGTGAGAATTTTTAGATGTCATTGCTAAGTATGAATTAGTTTATAAGCTACATTATGTTGCAAAAAAAAAAAAATGGTTTTGTACATCCTAGCTGTCTGCTTAACAAAAGTGCTTCGTGTATAAATTTATGAATAATGTGTTTATTAAATGTTACGCTTGTGCATTTCGTTTACCATATAGTGCCTCTACTATCTCTTTCATTTGAAAAAACAGTTGACTGTCAAAGTTATTTTCAATATAAATAGCAATTTTCAATAGCTATCTCAATTTATAATGTTTGAATTTCGTGTTTAATTTTATTTTAAATTCGGGTAAGCTGAATTAATTTCAATGTACTTGTATTAAATTGCCTACATGGATACAATTTCTTTTAGTATATCGTACGAAACTTTCCGTAGATATTCAAGTGTTCCTAAAGTATGCGCATATAAATAGAAATCCACGGAGTTTAAATTTATCCAGTCCTTTAGAAATGAAGTAAAAAGTAACTTTTTTTGCAGAGAAAAATCGTTTTTGCGATCATTTAGAGTAGGTCAAGTGGATTCAGTAAATTCAGAAGAAAAACATTGTATATGAAACGGAAAATGCAATTTCCAAACCCATCGAGTTAAACTATATGTAGCACATTTTAAAAAGTGTACTTACCTAAATGACACTCTAGCTATGTGTTAAAACGTTTTAAGTAGTATCGTTGAACTTCAAATGCATTGAAAATTATAAAATTACATTTATATTCTAAACAAATTTTTATCCCCCCGTTGTCTTGCCATTTTCACTTTGCACTGAAAAGAATGTTTTGTGTTTAATTGACAAAAACTTGGTACAAATGTCATTTATGTTCATTTTATTTGAAAAAAAAAGTGTAAAATAAAAAACTTCCGGCAAAATTTTTCAGAACCCCCCACCCTTAATTTTTATTCTACATTGCTTCAGTTTTGTAGTACAGTAAAATTAGCTAAAAAAGGGTGTTACTTGGAAAAAATTAAAATCCAAAGTTTTTCTTCCCATAAAGCTTTGTTACGTCTTCCTAAATGATACATGAAAATCCCCCGACTTTCTGCTACACGTCTCCATCTTTTTCCGGGGGAGAAGGAGGAAAAATTCAATTGTGCTATCTAAGAAAGTGGGGTGTAATTTCTAACTGTATTTTTTTAAGCTGAGTCGAATAAAATATGAATTAAGTTCGTTATATACGCATTATAGCAGTTATGAATGATTTTATACATGAAACTTAAAATATTTTAAAATTCAAAGATTTTTTCAGATTCATTGAACTTCAGAACATTTTCTTTTTAGTGTGCTTAAGAAAAGAAAGTCATTGAACTTAACCACGCTAGTCAAATTTATAGAGTTTTTTCCCTAAGTATTATATGTCAAAAGAGGGGTGAAAAGAGAGGGCCGAGCGAAGTTCAAATAAAGGTTGTGGGTGAAGATCTGAAGGAGGAAACATCTGCGTTAGGGAGGAATAAATAATGTGTATGTGTAATGTTTCAGAGAGGGTGTGAAAAAAAGGGATCTCGATTGCTTGACCTTGAGGAATAGGGACCAAGGGGACGTTAGGAAATTATCCAAATTTTTCGGTTTCCCACAACCACCAACTGGGGTTACAGGAGATCTAAAAATACTAAACTGCTGCGGTATTTTAAAAATTGGTCCAACCATGATTGGGAGAAAAATCCAGAGAAATTTTCATTATTTGAAATATTCCCGTACTATCCGAGTTCTTTCTCTCCAATAGAATGTGAATAGTCTTATAATAATCCACGATATTACTGTGCCTGCTTTTTACTGTTGTATCTGAAAACCCTGCTTTTTTTTTTTCGGCAA
This sequence comes from Uloborus diversus, assembly GCF_026930045.1. NCBI lineage: Eukaryota > Metazoa > Arthropoda > Arachnida > Araneae > Uloboridae > Uloborus > Uloborus diversus. The sequence continues at coordinate 132,580,667 of NC_072740.1, forward strand.
AAGGTTTCGGAGAATTTTCATGCTTTGAAAGAAAAACTCCAGCCATATGTAATACAGCGCATCCGCATATAATCTGTAAGATTTCTATTTTCATAACCGTTAGTCCTAGACGCGTATTTACAATAGCAAAAATGATCAAAAACCACTGCAGACGCGAGATATTAGGAGTTTGAACCAAAAATTAAATAAATTAGTAAAGAAAATAAAAATAGAGAAAAAAAAGCACGCTAACACTTTATACGACACTCGGGTCTCTAAAATGTTTCAAGAAATCATCTTTATAAAAATACAATACTAACCAAAAAGCTTTGAAACATTTAAGATCAAAATCTAAAGAGATATCGAGATAAAAATTTCAAGGTACCTTCCTGAAAATGGTAGCAGGTTATTTTACCCTATCAGAAGAACAAAGATCATGGCTTAAATCAAAAAAAGAAGAATATATTTAACCTTCTTACCGCTATTGAAACCTTTAACGAAATATTAAACTATGATACTCAAAAACACGCTACAAAAGCCCGTACAATTTGAAAAAAAAAAAAAAAAACAGATGCATTAAGTCACTATATAACCCTCGAAAATATTTTTAGTACCACGATTGTAAACTGGTATAAGACACAAAATGCTGCATTTGCTAGCTCGGTGACAATTCATCATAGGGTAGACAGGGGCACGTTTACGCCGATTTTTTTCAATGAATGTTCTGATTTTTATGTTTTAACTTGGGAAATTTTAAACCTTGTGGTTTTATGAAGCAGTTAATGGAGTCAAAATTGGTATATTCAGTTGTTGCTCAGCTTGTGTTATCAACAGTTAAAAAATTATTTTTGAGTCCAAGTCGGTTGCGTAAACTTGCCCCTGACACGAGGCACGTTTACGCATATTTATTTTGACATAATGTCTTACCATCGCTAAAATAAAGCAAATTTATTACAGACTGAAACGTGTATAAAATTGAATCTGAAGGGGCATGAAGACAGCACTATATGATTGTAAGCTATAAGATACGAATGTGTAACTTAATTAAAAATAAAATGGTAATTTTCAAAACCTAAATAGCCGGGAAATACTAAAATTGTTTGAGACAGTTTGAAGCAAAAAAAGTGTCAGGGGCACGTTTAAGTAAGAAAGACGAAGAACGATCGTAAAGGTGCTCCGAAGTTCAACGCGTAAACATGCCCCGTCGCCAAGTTTGGATTTATTTTTTAACGTGCAAAAAAATTTAACAACATTTTAGTCCATACAAATACAATTCTCAAAAAAAGGATGAAATTCTGCAAATTTATATATATATATATATATATATATATATATATATGTATATATATATATAATATATATATATATATATATATATATATATATATATATATATATATATATATATATATATATATATATATTCTTAATTAAGTATTATTTATTCACAATAAGCTTCAAAACGTTCAACACAAAATTTACTCAACTTGGTAGAAAACAGATTATTCTTTCTGCAAGCAGGACCGAAGCTCGACTAATGCTCAAAAACTTGTGAGAATATTTGCTAGGGAGTAGCATCAATTGGCTATGACTGTTGGCTCTCCAGCTATAATTGGTTTTGAAAAAAGGGCATTGCGTAAACGTGTCCCATGCGTAAGCGTGCCCCGGCCTACCCTTCTAATGTCAAGGTTTTTCTTTTTTTTTTTTTTTTTTTTTTTGTGCGTGTCCTGTTAAATATGATTTGACTCAGTAACAAAAATTTATTTCTTAGGATCCGGGTTAGTACAATTTTAAATAATAATGTGTAACACCATGTCACGTGGTGTGTTTTGTCTCGACTACTCCTCGATGTTGCTAACCTACTTAAACTTATAGAAATTATATTAATTACGTTAATTGATTTAATATATTACGCACGTTAATATATTAAATCAATTACTTGTCCGAATTGATTTTTTTTTATGCTTACATGTTCCCTAAATATTTATGTCAGGACCTGGCGGCCATACTAAAGGTTGCATTTCTTATTTTTTCCTAAACTTGTATTTCGCTTTAAACTTTTAATATTTTAACTCTGCATTCTCATTTTGACTATTTTCGCTACTGAAAATACGTATCTGGGACTAACAGTTGCGAAAATAGAGGTTATACAGCTTAAACTAAATATTATAAACTCTACGTAATTTAGTGATGAAATTTCTTTGGTGAATTACTGAAAAGAAGAATTTATGAAAATTGTATTGGGTACAATCACTTTTATTTTCTTTTTTAAATCGAAATGCCAAAATATATACTAATATTTCCTAATGCTAAAAAATACATAACGCTAGATGTGTTTTTAACCGATTTCAAAAAAGGAGGTTATGATTTTGTCTTGCGGCTTTTTATGTATGTGTTCATATTGCTCCAATAATACTGGACCGATTTGAATAATTCTTTTTTTATTTGGAAGGGTATACTTTCCAGAGGGTCCCATGTTAAGTTTGTCTAGATCTGATGCGGGGTGTCGGAGAAATCTAAGAAACTTTAAATTTCATACGCGTTGTCGCTACGTAGACCAGCTTTCGTCATCTGCGCGACACGTCACAAGTCACGTGTTTTTGGCGTGAACGGTGCATGTTTTCGACGGAGGAATTTTGTCTTGAACAATATTTAATTCACTCGCATTGGGATCTTTGATTTTCACTGCTCCGCCTACTAATTTTGAATATAGTTTTACTAATGTATTTATTAATCATGTAGCAAGTCAGTGAATTAAATGTATTTTGCTACGAAAATAGCTGAATTGATTAATTTAATATAAAAATTTTTTTGCTAATAAACAACTTCATTTAGTCATCAAAGTTTTTTTTTTTAAATATATTTTAAAACTGAAATATTTAAGTGTTCAATTCAAGGGGAATTGAAGACAAAAATCCCCCCCTGCCGCTCCCTCCGATGATTGAATTTATGTTCCTTAATGAATATATCGTAACTGGTGTCCGATTACTGAAGTTTGACAAGTATTCTAGATTTAATATTTCATGACGCCGTCACTTTAATTTTCAGTTATGGCAATACTAATTAACAGACCTCGTTGGATTTTTTTTTTATGTACTATAATCCTTGATTACTAGAAGACGCCTGGGCCGATTAGAAATTTTTTTTTTCTGTTTAAAACGGTATACTTCTCCCGGTCGTCTAATGGTCTTCAAGTCCAGGTATGAGGGATCCTGGAGAAATCGAGGGACTTCTTTAACTTTCAATACTCGCGCTTTGTTGTTTGTAAATTCATAGCTTCTCACTAAGTGAAACGATTTTTATGGTTTTTTTGTTTAATGGATAGGAGTGATATAACTTAGGTCCTTTGCTTCCCCATATTTGTTCTTTAGAAAAAAGTTATGGGCATAAAATAACAAACTTCATTTAATTTCAATATTAAACGATTGAATATGAAATCCATTGTTAAAGAAAGTGCCATAAAACAAAGGTATTGTCTTTACTCAGTGTTAAAGAAAGTACTATAAAACATTAATCAGGGGTGCCCTTTAAGGGCGGGGGGTTGAAGGATAATTTTCCTTTAAGGGGGCTCTTGCTTTTGGGGAGTCCCCCCTTAAATATTTCCCCTATATTAATCAGTAGTAATCATATCGCAAATTTTGAATAAATACTCCTCTGAAGCAAAGAGGAAATTCATTTCGTATCATTGCTCTAGTAGTATGTCGATCTTCATATATACAGCATCACAGTAGATACTCTGTTTCTAGTATGGTGTTTATCTATAACAGGACCAAGTAAAGACAAATGTGACTTTTTTCACGAGTTACGTGACACGAATTATTGTGAAATATAAAATAGTTATTAAAACCATTGACACTTAAATAGTTCTAATTTAATTAGAGTAGTGATGTTCCGGATATCCGTATCCGTATCCGTATCCGCGGATATCCCCGGGGGGAAAATAAAGATCCGTATCCGTATCTGTATCCGTTACTTTTTTGGCGGATCTTAAACGGATCTTTTCTATTCTAAAAATTCTTTAATATTTGAATAAAGGACTCTAATTCCGTTTAAATTAGGTTTTATTCCCTAATTAAATTATAAGAGACAATTTCCGAAGCCAATTTCTACCCCCCCGTCGCAAAAAGGAAGGGGTAATAAGTTTTAAAAGTGTGTATCTGTGTGTCTATTTGTGGCATCGTAGCTCCTAAACAGATGAACTAATTTTGATAGTTGCTTTTTTCGTTCAAAAGGTGACTTGCTCGAAAGTGTTTTTAGCTTGGCCTCGTTTTTGTAGAACTTTAGTTACTGGAGTTATTAATTAAAAACCGACTTAACGTTTTTAACAGTTATGGTAGTAAAAGCTATCGGTAGGTAAAAATATTGGCCCTGATTGAAAGAACGAAGTTTTCTGCGTTTCATATTTATTTGGAACTTTCAAGTTATATACAGTAGGAGCTATCTTGATAAGTAAATTTTAAATGCTTTTCTAAGCCTTTATACGCGTGATTGGAAGCGATTTCATAGTCGGAAGATAAGGAGAAAAAAACTCAATGATTTAAAATTTCTATCTGCTGTCAGTTCATATTTGTCAGCAATGCGTGTTCTGACCCGCGAAATTCAGCTCAATCTGAGGTCGGCCCTCTGGGATATGTTTTTTTTTTTTTTTTTTTAATTTTTAACTTAATATTGGTTTTTGTTATTGTTGTTATGTTATACTTCATTTTGGTTTTTCTTGGCATCCTTCAAAAAAGTGAGACTAAATTATCTATTCGCTGTTTGTAAAGGTGTTCCCGGCTCTGCTATTTCATCGGTCGGGGTAAGTCGGGTGAAATGAGTCAGCGCTGCATTTATGCTGAAATAAAATGCGAAAAAAAATTCTAGCCTGTCCAGATGCAGCTTTACGTTCTTGCTCCTGTATCCTACATATACCAAACTGTCTAGAAATAAGCTTACTCCCCCTCAATTTTAACGGATATTTCTTCAAAGAGTAAATTATAGTCTTGATTATATTTTTTGAAGAAACTGTGCCATTACCCTAACGGGAATACCTTCCGTAGCAAATTCTGCACTTGGGTAGTTGGTTTGGGTAAAAACATTTTGAGATCCGTATCCGTGGATCTTGCCACTATTGATCCGGATCCGTATCCGTATCCGCGGATCTACTTTTTTAACGATCCGGCACATCACTAAATTAGAGCACAAATAAATCCTGGAGAGGAACAAAGATAAGTTTTAGTGACAATCGTATAAAATGTTAGTTAGCACTAAATAGTTATGCGCATTAAGATTTTTTTCTTTTTTTAACCGATTTCAAGAAGGACGTTCTCAATTCGCCTAAATCTTTTTAGGTATGTCCCCCGTAAACTCCACCACGCATAGACCAATTTGGAAAAAAAAAATTTTCTCGTTTGAAAAGGTATATACACTCCTGTTTGTGAAAATTGCAACACCATGAAGGAAGCATCATAGTTGAATGGTAATACACAGTTGAGTGGTAATGGTACAAATAAATGATTACATTTTCAAACCAAACAAACAATAAAAAGAGATAGAAATTAGTATTTTGTGTGGCCACCACGCGCCGCAATAAGAGCTGCTACACGACTCGGCATGGAGTGAAACAAAGTTTGAATATCTGCCTGCGGAAGAGTATTTCATATTGTTAGTAAGCGCAACCAAAATTCGTCTGTTGAAGCAACAGGACGAGGATCACGAGCGAGACGCCGGCCAGCGAAATCCCACACATGTTCAATCGGTGACATATCCGAGGAATATGCAGGCCAAGGAAGACGCTGTACCTGCTGCGAATCAAGGTAGGATTTGGCAGTCCTGGCGACATGTGGACGGGCATTGTCCTGCTGGAATACAGCCCCTGGCAATCCTTGCAGGAAAGGAATAGCTTGGGGCTGTAAAACTTCGTTTATGTATCGGGTACTGTTTAAATTGCCCACAATTCGTAGCAATTGTGATCGTCCATGATATGCTATGGCACCCCAGGCCATAACTCCGGGTGTTCGTCCACTGTGGCGTTCGATAATGCACTCCGGAATGTGCCGTTCACCGGCATAGCGCCTGACACGAATTCGGCCATCATAGTGCCACAAATTGAACCGGGATTCGTCAGAAAAGACGACCTGCTGCCAATCAGCACGCCAGCTCCTATGCACATTGGCCCATTGTAGCTGCAGGTGGCGATGGTTTTGCGTGAGAGGAATCCTGTATAAAGGAATCCTTGCGCGCAGCCCACGCTGCAGCAGACGTCTCCGAATTGATGAAGCACACAATGAAACACGTGTAACTGTTGACCACTGTGATACCAATTGTCTAGAAGAAGCTGTGCGGTGTGTCAGCGCCATACGCACCAGGTGTCTGTCATCGCGAGCTGACGTCACATTTCGGGGTCCACTCCCGGATTTCCGAACTGTCCGACCCTCGTCCATCCACTGCTTCCAAACACGCATGATTGTGCTGCTGTTACGCTGCACACGAGCGGCTACTGCACGATAAGACAATCCAGCTTCACGAAGGTCGACGATTCTGCCCCGTTAAAACTCCGAAATGTGCTCAAATTTCGCTTTCTTTCGTCGAAGAGGCATAGTAAAGATTCAGTTAACGTTTACTCTAGCATATAACCACCGATAATCATACACGCCTCGCTACAGCCGTCTATTTATATTCGGTTCGATCCGCCGTTTAGAGGGCGCTGCTCAGCATACGCATGCGCTACCGGTCTGCAATTCTAATAATTTGCATATCATGCCCTACTTTACAGTTTCTGCAATTTTCAGCTCACTCGCGTAAGTCCTTCGTGGTGTTGCAATTTTCAAAAACAAGAGAGTACTTTCCAGGTGATCCCATGGTCATTAGGTTAGTATCTGAAGATTGGATCCTTGAAAAATCAAGAAAACTCTTCAAATTCTATGGGCAAAGTTAAAGCAATTTCTGTTGATTTTTAGTGACTCGTGAATTTTTTTCGGAAAGCATACTTTGATAAAGTTAAACTGATGATTAAGACGATTTACGTTGTAAATAACTGCGCATTTGAAAAAGCCTTTCTTCACAGTCTTCGGAAGTCTCCGAGACTCTGTTATCTTAGCTGTTTTCAGACTCCTGTGCTCGACACTTTCTCACTCAAGGTGTAGGTAAGGAGTGTATCACATACTCTACCTGTTTTATATTTACACCACTAAAAAGCAAAAAATAAATAATTTTCAAATAAAAAAAGAACCGACTTAGAAAAACAAAGAGGAACTAAAAAGTGAAACATAATTGGTCATACTTACAAACCATTTCCTACCCAAACGTATAAATCAAATTTATTTTACAGTTCCAGTACAAAAATCAACTAAACTAAACACCCAATTATAAAATAAACACTGATTTTAATTACTATACGATGGATTATTTTAATACCTAACTAATTATATACGATCTCTTAATTTTTAATGTCCTCCTATAAACTACTATCTAATGTAACTCACAACCCGCCAAATCCTGAGTTAAACACTAATCTAACAAAACGCACAAGTCTTTAAAACTGAACCTACTCAGTTACGTTAGGTAGTAGTTTATAGGAGGCCCCGACTTCAAATGGTTATTAAAAATTAAGAGAGCGTATGTAATTAGTTAGGTATTAAAATAATTCATCGTATAGTAATTAAAATCAGTGTTTATTTTATAATTTGGTGTTTAGTTTAGTTGATTTTTTGTACTGGAATTGTAAAATAAATTTGATTTATACGTTTGGGTAGGAAATCATACGTAAGTATGACCAATTATTTTTTACTTTTTAGTTCCTCTTTGTTTTTTGAAGTCTGTTCTCTTTTTATTTGAAAATAATTTATCTGTCATTTTAAATCGCTCAGGCTTTTAAAATGTTCATGTTTTATTCAAAATACATAAATGTACATTTTAAACAAAAAATCACCAAAAAGTAGGAAAAAACAGTAGTTCAAAACTATTTGAAAGTTACAAAAAAATGTCTGTTTCATTCCAAAAGAGTTCAATCAAAATATTTAAGTTTAGGTTGTAACGATATTGTTTTCCACAGTTAGTACGTGATCTTTTACAAAGCTTTATTTAGCTTTTGCTTGATTCAGCTGAAAATTAGCTTTATTTGCTAGGTAAAATTCTTCTTTGTACATTTCCGTTTAGAAGTAGTTTTCAAACCATGAAAAAAATTTACCCTTTTTAAAGATTTTTGCGTTTATGTGTTATACAGTTTTGTCTTCAAAAATCCATTTACATCCAGTGGAAGTTATTGTAAACTGGCGTCTTAAAAATCATTATAATCATGCTGTACTTCCAATTATTCGTGTGTGGATTATCCGGTTTGCGGATTATCCGTGATGCCAAGAACTTAAAGTAAAACATTTTTAATTAGTTAAAGCTAAAAATTATGCCAAATTTTATTGCATATTTCATTACTAGTACTAATGTATTACTTTTTGTATCAGTAGAGCATCGCAATTGAACCCGAAGTACTTTATATACCACCGTGTACTTTACTTATAGCCTCCTAATACACTTTTCTGCGTACTTGGTCATTTTCGGATTATCAGTGTTTTTCGAGCACCCGTTTACACCCATGCATTAATTAGCACGGATAATCGAGAGTACAGTGTAGAAGTAAATTTTAAAGATTGCTTAAAAACCTGCTAATGCGAGGAAAATACATAAACCATTATTCGCGTAAAATTTTGAACTTTTAAATTAATAGTGTCATTCTGAGAACAAGCATCCTAAAGGTTTTCCTAATATAGTTTCATGTGAAATAGTTTTAAGAAATTCTGTGACAGCTATTCCACAAACCGCAATTTCTTTGTTTTCTATACCCAATGAAATGGTTTTTAATGAAAAAAAGTGAAAATAGTGTTTGAAAAGTGTCATAAATCTAAAAGAGTTACTAAGATATATTGTCGAAATGAAACGAATTCTCTCTATTCGAGGATTGTGTAAGGCAAGGACAGCTTTTCCTTTTAACAGGATAAAAACTATTCCAGAGGAAGAATGTGGAAAACATGAGATAAATCTTGGAAACTTTAAGCTTACAGTTTTGGCTATTCTATTAAAAAAAAGAAAAAAAAAAGTATTGATAACACGGTTGAAATACTTTTATGAGCAATAAAGAAATTTCTTGTAATCCAAACTGTATTTTGAAACACAGAAGATTTTTTTGACAGAGAGAGAGAGGTGAGATAGAGTTTTTGATAAAACTAATGCAGAAAGGTTTTTAAGTTAGACCACTGAAATAAAAAGTTCAGCTAATTTCAACTCTCGCACTAATAAAAAAAACACACATGCATCTGAATTTTTAAATGTGTTGCCTTGAACGAGACGAAACCTTTTTTTAAAAAAAGGTCAAAAGTATTTGATTTATGAGTTTAGCTTACTTGATCAGTTGTACTCCCAAAATAGTAGGTGATATACAGGGTTGCTACAAGCGATTCATTTGTTTTCAAAACGCTATATATCTAAAAGTATTGTACCTACAGCGATGAGGAAAATGTGAAAAAAAAAATACAAACTTACCAAGGTTTGGGATTGTGATGATAATACGAGTGAATTATTTTTACAATGGCGACAAAGCAAAAAATGTTTTTTTTTCTTTTTTGTTTGGTGTGTTATGTACTAGTAGCCTCCAGCTTCGTCCTGGTAAAGTCATCGCTGAGGCATTGATGCTATCTTAAGCTCTTCTGAGTTTTTTTATTGTGGGGATACCTAAGGGGTCTAAGGACCCAAAATTTGATTTTCTGTAAAAACTATGTTTTGCATAGTTCAATTCTGAACAATCTGATACCTTATTCATTACTTAACTCAAAAAACTTTTTGAGTTATTTAAAAAAAAAAAATACGTGTCCCATAGAAATTTCGGTCAACAGTAGCTGTTAAAATTATTTTTCTCCGAAGTCCGTTTTTCGTTTTCTGGGCATAATATCTCAAAAAGATTTTTATGTATATTTTCGTAAAATGTTAATGCATGCTTGGTCGGTCTATCGTTATGACCTGAACTTCAATTTTAGTTTAAAACTTTAGAGTTAAAGACTCAAGTTTAAACTACGAACTTAATTTTTTTTTAACATTTTCAAAAATCATTTTAGTAACATTTGATACAAATTTTTAAAAATTACAAAATAATAATAATAATAATAATAATAATAAGAGTTTAAAAAAACAAATTGAGAATCAGGTCTCTAGGGAAATATCTGGCAATACTTTAAAATTGTTTCAAAGTCATACATGATGCACTAGAGAGTAAGAAAGAGTGCACACTGTTGCATGCTTTTTCTTTCGAACTTTAGAAAAAACGAGATCTTATGATTTTTTTTCCTATAATGAAATTGCCCTGTTTAAATTGATGTTAAATCATGTAGTGTGTTTTCTCGGGTTTTTAGCTTTTATTTAAAACTAAAATTTTAACCATGGCTTGTAAAAAAAATTAGTTACACGCTTTTAAATAATAGATATTTGTCGTGATGCGTTAACATTTTAAGAGTCCAGTGACCCCTTCGAATAGGCCATCAATGGCCCTTAAAGACCTGAAAAACAGATGAATAATCACGCATATTCTAATACGAAAAAAAACCGCTTTTCTTATTTTGTTGCTATTTTTTAAAATATCACATTTAGATTGCGACCTAGTTAACACAATTCCAAATCTTGATGAGTTTGTGGTTATTTTCATACATTCCTATCTTTGTACGTGCAATACTTTTGTTTTTATAGCGCTTCGAAAACGAATCACTTCTAATAACCCGGTAACTTTTAAAATTAAACTTGTCTGTTTGATCGCACACAAACGCTTGTTAGGGTTTTCAAAAATGAATGAGTTTATTTCAATGTTTTTGAGTTAATTTTTTAACAAACGTATAACGTAAGAGAAACTATTTTAAAAACAGAAATGATGTTTTAAATTTATGTCGAGCTTTGTTTCAATGAACTATTATCTATTGCTATTTTTAGTAGAATAAAGAACATTATATGACAATAAAAATTTTTTGAGCATTCATTCATGTTCAAGAGGCAATACACATTCAAGTCATAAGTTACATTGAAGTGTAAAAGTCATGCAAATGCTATGATTTTTACACTTCAATGTAAGTAACCTTGCATACATATAATACTGGTCTGTCAAAAAATGCCAAATATGAATAAGATGCATCTTTTTCGCATCATATATGTCTGTCGCTAAATATTATGTATAAATACGATACATGTATGCCAAATATCACACTTTAACATGCCTGTCTAATGAGTCGTTCAAAGGTTATCTGAATTATCTAACAACACAGCCTTCAGACACAGTTTCACACATCGTAATATGCAAAATTCACTTACTGGAAATCGATCACCCGACGACTGATTACATTGCATCGACAGAGGGGCATTAGAATACAAGTGATGCAGAAAATCCGCATTATTTTGACTCCAGTGTATAGAATGATAATTTTCACCAACATCTTTAGTATCAGATGTGCTTTCATCATTGTACCTGAAAAGGAAAATATTGATATCTTTTAGCGTTTTCTAATAATTAGAGCCGTGCATATTTTAAACCATTTAAGAAATTCGACTCTAGCAATGAATTTGAATATTTTTACTTAACGTTAGATTCTTAATATTTTATCCTACTTGAAAAACAATATTACCTCAATAAACATATTGATATACTTTCTAGAAAACGTAATTTTAATTACAAAGATAAAAATGGAACAGATTTTCTGAGCGTAATTAAAAGATTTGAAATATGCTGCTCGAAAAGAAATTTTGTGCAAAAATTTATTGTTTTACTATGAATAGGATTAAGTATTAATTATGCAGACAAATATTAGAAATTAATTTTAATTACATACATTTTTAAGTACAATTCTTATAGGTAATGCTATTCTGTGTTGAAAAATAATTTCTTAAGAATATTGTTGAGAAAACTAGGTTCTTAATTTTAGAAAAATATGAAAAAATATATGAAATTTATTTTTCAGTTCGTATGCAGTGCGAATTTAAGTTAAAACCCTAGAAATTATACTTTCAACTATGCATAAACGTTTAAAAATGCACTCGTAAGATATACAAAGTTCTTTAAGCTGCTGGAGGTGGTAAAATTGTTTTATAAAATGTGTACTTGATATTCATTCATATGAATAATATAGAACACTTATAAGCTTTAATTGATAATGTTTGCACTTAATTAGTGTACTGGCATAAAAAAATCCTTTGTTTATAATTATAATATTCTCATTCTAAAATGAAGGTACTTTTTTTTGTTCCAGTGATTTTGCCGGCTGAATATTGATCATTTTTTAGACAAAATTGATATTTGACGATTTTACAAATCTTATTTTATGCAGAATGAAATTCTAAATATTAAGCCATAGAGTTTGACGAGATTGACTTTTTTTTTTTTTTGCATTAACTGAGGAACTAAACCTGATTAATAATGCAACTGGGAGAAACTGTGGTTAGTTAGATACGTATTTATAAATAAATGACTATTCATAAATCTTGTAAGGGGTAAACTCAAAAAATACAATACTGATTTCGTTGAAGTTTTCAGTTTGTGTTGGTTAGTACTGGGAAGGTTAATCTACCATTTCGAAAAAAAAAACATAAAAAGGATAAACACACCAGTAGTGGCCAGTGTTTTAGTGTAGTGACCACTTCAATATTTATATTTGAGAAAATAGGATTCCAGGTCTCCCAATGGATTCTAAAGTGCTTCAAACGTACATGAGGTATTACCTACTGCACGTTTCAATCCATTGGAAAACAGAGTATCCTTTTTTTCAATTAAAACCTTGAATTGCCACTACTAAAGCAAAATAAAGCACTGGCCCCGACGGGTGTGTTTACCTTAGTTCTTTTTTTTTAATTCAAGATTTAGTTTTAGGACCAAAAAGTGGATCTTTCTACTTGAAACAATTATCGAATCACCTAATTGATTACGATTACGAGCATGATAAATAGGATATTACAATTAAGATTATGATTATAATCCTTAGCCAAAAAGTAATTACGATTACAGCTGCTAAAATACATAATCTATTACAATTATGATACACCGATTACAATTTAGATTACGACTACAGAATTCTTCCAAAATTTCCTGTTATGTGTATAAAGAAAATGTATATCAATCAGTCTTTGCTGCAAGGAAGTCACGATTCGAAAAATAATGATTTTTGATTGAATTTTATGGAGATGATTGCAATGATCATTACAAATATCCTGTAGTTATTAACTTGGAAATCACAATTTTGAATTATGATGTCGTTGCAACAAATGAGTGACAAATTCTTTATAAAAGACACACTTGTATTTATTTGTGTATTAAAGTGCATATATGGGATAACTATATTGTCCGGACATTGCATACACGAACAAACACATGCATATGCAGATTAGGTTTGGAAGAGTCAATCGTGCTGAAACATATCGATTAGGATCACAAAGATGGAAAATAATAAGAATACGATTTCAATGATTGTGGCTTTTAAAATCATAAGAAAATATAAATGAAAAAAAATTTCTTACTCGTTCATATATTTGAAGTAACTTTTTAACACTTTGGTATCAATAGAACTTTTACAAACTTCGAGATTCATCTTTGGATAGTAATGAACGTAGTTTACGCACATTTCATCACTTATTGCATATCCTCCCTGTATAAAATTAGAAGAAACATACAAAGTAGTATAAATTTAACATTCGTCAATTCATAAATTGTAGTGTTGTGTTATAACTTTTAGGCAGTGAAATAGCGAGATAAGTGATAGTAAATGCTTACCAAAGTTATGTTTTCCCTGTCGGCAGTTGAATAATGGCAAGTGGTCAGTAATGCATCACCCTAAAATTTTACAACAAATTACTATGTAAAACACAAAAGTCTTAAAGCAAACTGCAGTAACTTTCGCGCATAGGATCAAACAAGAACTTTTGCTAAAATCAGTGCTATTTCCTTCAATTGAAGTTCTTATTGAGTTATTAGAAATCACTACATTGAACTCAACCCTCAGCTTCAAAGACACACTCTAAAAACCCCTTTTCTAGAGTTTAGAAAGTATACACAGCGTTAGGATCTAGTCGCAAATCATTCAAGGGTTGCAGTTTCAATAGTGGCAAGTATTTATTTACATATAATACCAAACTATGTTACCAAGTTTTATAGTCTTTTAATATAGTCGCCAGCACTGTGCACAACCAGCTTTCGATAGTGTGGAAGTCGTAGAATACCTTTAGTGGCTCCCGTTCCATTGATAGCTCAAATGAAGGGGTCTACTGCCACAAGAAGCACTGGAAAAACTCTGAAGCACATGCAACGATGTGGTTCCTTCATCTTATTGAAATTGTCAAAGTCGCTGAGACATAAGCACTTGTGAAATTAACTTAATTCCAAAGATGAAGAAACGAACTTTTTGCCGGCATAAGATTCAGAACTGTGCAGAGATATTCGTGGCAGTACACAGAACTGTGAACTATTCGTACTATGAAGATAACCAAAAATAGACTTAACTAGCGTGCTTTGAGATAGAATCCTTTATCTTGGCTCAAAATGTGGCAAAATTTTTCAACGTTTTGGTATCGGGCTACAATTGTGAATTTCGAAACTCCCTGAAGTCCGTAAGAGGGCAGAATGGACCCAGGTCCCGATTTCGAAAGCGAAAAAGAGTGACCAAAAAAGACAGTTTAGAGAGGAAAAGTTGCAACCGTCCAAAAAAGTCACTTTGTGGGGTTGAGAAATTCGCAATTGTAGCATCTTTACAATTAAGAAAATGACTTTTGACGCATTTTGAGCCAATGTAGAGAATGCTATCTCAAAACCCGCTAATTAGGTGGATTTTTTGTCAAAGTGCTACACTGTAAGGCACTGATACAGTGTCCTACGACATCCACATCGTTGAAAACGAGTTGTGCACATTTTTTTGTAATTTTAAAAAAGGACTGTAAAACTTGGCGGCATGTATCACTTTTGGATGGTAGGTAAATAAAGAGTTGCCACTATTACAATTCCAACCCTCGTGTTCAAAGCAAAATGACTTTGCATTTGGGTGCAAATACTGTAACGAAGCGAAAAAATAACTCCTTTCTAGTTATTGCATTATTTTTTACAGCGTTTTTTGCGTAATGTAACTGTTATAATGACGACACAAGTATATAAGAAATTTCTCTTAGCATTACTGTTTGAATGCATTTAAAAGATTGTATGTGATTGCTAAAAATTTCAAA
This sequence comes from Uloborus diversus, assembly GCF_026930045.1. Taxonomy (NCBI): domain Eukaryota; kingdom Metazoa; phylum Arthropoda; class Arachnida; order Araneae; family Uloboridae; genus Uloborus; species Uloborus diversus. The sequence continues at coordinate 132,595,850 of NC_072740.1, forward strand.
ATAGCTTAAATCTAGGAAAATTAAAATAAAAAATATATATATAATATTTACACAGAGTTGATCTATACATGTTATTTAGCAAGCATTTCTTGCATTAATGTTCTATACTTCCATCTAAATTACATTTTTTACCTTTCAAGCAAAACTCTTAATATTTTTTTCTTTTTTTTAATTTAGGTGCTTATATTAGTTATTAATTATTCATAGAAGCACGTTCTACCTAATAAAACTTGACACGCATTTTAAAAAAAATGCATGTTGTTGAAACGCCTTTTATAAATTTCTTTTTGCGTGTTTATTAAAGAAAAAGTAACTATTCATCAATACCGCTCATCTATGTACGGAATAATTTATTGTTTTTTTTTTTTTTTTTTTTTTTTTTTGCTTCAACCAAATTAACTGCCAGAAATAGTTGTTCCTCCACCCTTAACGACAGGGTTCTCACACTTGTTAACCAAAACAAAAATGCACCTTTATTTTCGCGAAATTTTAAGAATGTGTTTTTTTTTTTTTTTTTTTTTTTTTCAAATCACTGACGTCATTACGTTCCGGTTTTGATAACTTTTTTCTTTTTGCATAAGAAATCTCAGTTTGCGCATAGTTTAAAAATGAATTGAGAAAGCAGTGTAGTGTGAAATGAAAAAATGAGATTAATTACTTCGACGCTACATAAAAATTACTCTCTCGTTAATCATCCCGGAATCGGTAATTAAGGGTATCATTGATCTTCAACCTTGTTCTTGTTTGTCTCCTTTGAAGTACTGCACAAATCTTTTATTTCTAAAATACATTGTTTAAAATTAGAATTCTTTCGATTTCTAAGTTCTAACCAATGATTAATTATCGTTTTTACCAAAAATAATGAAACTAATAGCAGCTATTGGAATGTTAAAGTATAGTTATTAACAAAATTATGAGATTGCTGTTTTTTAAGAATTAGTTGCGTTACTTTGAAATTATTAAATAAATAATTCAACACTGAATGATTTAAAGATATTTTTATTACCAAATGATAAGTGAAGTTTTGGAATTACTCTAAAACTGTTTTTTTTTTAAATTTATTTAAAGTTATTGCTAAAAACACAAAGTGTTCAAATTACTGAATTAGTAAAATTTGATGCATGAAATACATCTCATGCAAATTATTTTTTGAATATTTGAAAGTATTTTAAAATGTCTTTCCACTTATTTTGTATGTCTGATGCTAAAAGTTTTTTTTCGTGTCCTTAAAAGATGTCATCATGCTTCTCCGTGAAATCACTATTTAACATTTCAGTTAGAAGGAATAATAACAGATGGATTAGATAGCAGCTGCAATGTTAGTCAACAGTCATTGCTTAACATTGTATCTTTTTAGCATACAACAGTCATTGCTTAACATTGTATCTTTTTAGCATACAACAGTCATTGCTTAACATTGTATCTCTTTAGCATACAAGTCATTGCTTAACATTGTATCTCTTTAGCATACAACAGTCATTGCTTAACATTGTATCTCTTAAGCATACAACAGTCATTGCTTAACATTGTATCTCTTTAACATACAACAGTCATTGCTTAACATTGTATCTTTTTAGCATACAACAGTCATTGCTTAACATTGTATCTCTTTAGCATACAACAGTCATTGCCCAACAATGCATCTATTTAAATTACAACTGTGATGGCTTAACGTGTATATCATTTCCTATCATTCTCTCTTAATTGATTGCACCCTTATGTTTCCTTTCATCATTGTTTAATTCTTCAGCCAGTTATTCGCTCACTGTATCATTTTTCTATAAAATTTAATGATAAGATAGACTAAAATTAGCGTTCAATTTCATATTTAATCCTAAGTTTTTCAGCATCTCTTTCTAACACATTAAGATCCGCTTGTAATTATCAAGAAATTTAGTAACAATAGTTTGAAACCTCGCCAAACATTCACCCTGTTCCTGTCTAGTTCATTCTCGAAAGGACCAACTTTCACTATACTGCCCTGGGCATGTAAAGGGCAGTGACTGCAAATTGTCCATTCTTTCTATTTTTAAAAGTCTGTCATCTCTTGTACATTACTGCCGTGGGCAGGTAAACGGCAGTATCTGGAGAAATGAGTTTTCGAGATATTTGAAAAAACCCGTTTTGGATTCATTTACTCATGATAAGGAAAATGTGGAAAATTTGACCCTTTTTTTTTTTTGCCCTTTTTTTCAGCGGAAACCAAATAAGCAAGCTTGTACAAAAAAAAGCTGAAGTATAATAAATGACAAAAACGCAAAAAACTGAAGAATGAAAAATTTGCAGTTACTGCTGTTTACCTGTCCACGGCAGGGTCTTCGCGATATTTAGGGGGGTGCGCCCTTGCTCTTAGGGGAGGGGGCACCCCTGATTATAGTTCTAGATTTTTATTGTATTTTTAGTAGTTGCTTGAAAACACTAACATCAAAACAATGGGCAGACGTTATCTTCTTTTGAAAGGGAAAAAAGCTGTATGATCATTTTTGTCTAATAATCAAAACTGCGATGTAACATTTTCTTTTTCAGTCTATATATGATAATTAAGCAGCATCCTTTGGAAGGTTTAAATACATGACTAAATTATTCAATTCAGATTGAATGACTGTTAGCTTCATTACTTCCAAGATGGTATGTTTCATACTGACCACCCTCTCGGTCTCAAAGAAACTTCACGAGTTACAAGGTGCATGGATGTGCGGACGATTTATATGCAGAAATTCTTGAGCTGAAATTGAATTAATAACATAAGAAATTATTCACAATTAAGTTCAATGCAAAAACTCTGTTTGCGGCATCGATACTCATTATTCATCAAAAAGTTCAATGCAAAAGTGGGGCAAGTCACTCAAATATTATTTTCGCTCACTTTAAATAAATTTAAGATCAAGAACAGATTATTTTTACAAATCCATTCGCTAGTGCTTTGTATTTAACACAATATTATACCAGGTGCATTATAATAAGCATGCTTATATAAATTAAAACTTTAATATGTTGGTATTTCACAAAAGCAATGAACAAAAATTGACTTACTGGTAAAACTTTTACAGCTTTCTTTAAACGGCGGATCTCTTGAAAGTGTGTACTGTAATGATTATCACGATTCAGTTCGGGGATTTCTTTAGAACCTCTAACATGTTTTGTGTACACTTTCGTTCCTGTCAAATGCGTGTGCAGTTGAGAACCAAATATATAAATTCCTTCCGGTGGAAACCCCTAAAAAAGAAGTACAACACTTGAATATGAATGTGAATAATGTGGAAATGAAGATAACTTAAAATATCTTTTATATAAACGTAGGAATTAGAAGAAGATGAAAACAAAATTAAAAGACTATCTTTTTGATCCAATTTAAGGAATTTTCTAGTGTTCAATACACTGTAAAAACGATTCAGAAACGTTCCTGTAAAATAATAGGCAGCTGATGTGCCCAATTTCTTCCAGTAACTTATCTTGGAAAACCAGGAACGTTTTCCGCTAAAAGTCAGTAACCTTTCTGAAATTAACCTTGAAACTTTCTGAAGAAGTGCGAAATCTCCCCTGTTAAAGCCAGCCAATGTCTCTAGAACCGTCCAGAAAAATTAAGTAGGTTTAGTGTTATTGATTAGAACCTTCCTGATTTACCATGAAGGCTCCACAAAAATCAGAGCGACCATGGCCAAAGCTATGCAAGAAGGAACCAACCATATCTCCTGCCTTGCAAGGCTGTAGCTATAGCTATCCATTGACTTTTGTCGCTCTCATTAGGAGCTTAGTCAACCTGGACAGGCCGCAAGCAACCTTAGGCCAATACACTTAATAAACACGCTCATTCACTCATTAAACTGGTTGCTAAAAATATTTTCCACAACAGTGAAAAGTCTGCACGCGTGCAACTTGTAGTGATTCAGGAAACTTTTTTGTGAAGATACTTGTTTTTACGGGGAAATAGGTGAAAACGTGTGAAATCCCGAGACGTTCCATGGAAATAACCAGTAACGTTTCGGAATTTTTTTACAGTGTAACAAAAGGATTATCAGGTCGATTCTCGCAGTAGGGGTAAGTGGTATACCTCGGACATATGTGTACCTGGGACCTAGGCTGATTATAGCTCTGCTTATTAAAATAGTTGAATAGTAACATGGGTAATTAAAGAATTTGCCACTAAAGGTCTCAGTGCATACCTTTCTGTTTTGTTGAAAGCTAACCTGATTGAAGTATTATTGAAAAAGGAAATCCACCATTCAAAAGTAAGTTTTTCCAGATACTTTTATGTTGTTGTTGTCGTGTCTAATGACGTGCAGAGTGCGAAATGTTTAGGTGCCTTCAAAAGTCTTGATAACAAGATCTGCTAATTCTGAAGCCCGATGGCTGTACAGGATTTCAATTGGTGGTGCTCCAAGTTGGAGGAGGGAGCGAATAATGGCCTGACAATTAAAAACATGATCTGGGGGTGAGTTGTAAATGGGGACAGTGCTTGCGGATGGGATAGGATTTATTATTAGTTGGTAATATCTTCATGTCCTTGAAATGTCCGGTGCGTAGCCTAGCTTTTGTGGAAGAGAGGTTTCTTGGGCAGTGAAGGTCGGGGATTGTTGCCTTGCTGAAAAGCTGATCGTTGATCCTTCGCTTGGCAACAGCATTTACGTGTGTGAAGGTGGCTGTTAGAGGTTGATCTTGGTCACGTGCTTCCTTTGCTTGGGCATCTGCACACTCATTTCCCTCGATTCCGACATGAGCGGGGATCCACTGGAGAACACAAGTTATCTTGAGTGAGTGGAGAAGAAAATTAATTTCTTGCGTCAGTCTTGTCACACCGTTACGTATGGCTTCGAGTGCTGATTTTGAGTCGGAAAAGATCATAATTTCTTCCATTTGGTCTTTAGGAGTAGGGGAAGAGAGACAATAAGAACCACTTTAGTAGCAATGAGTTCGCTGGTGAAGTTTGAGGCGATCTGGCCAGTGGGTATTTTAAGTTTGACGTTTTTTTCTGAGGGATAAATGATGGAGATGCCTGCGCCACCTCTATTACAGTCAATGTCAGATGAACCATCTGTGTAGATTAATACACTGTTTTCTTTGGCAAGTGAACGAACATTGTCTTCGCCTTTCTGCAATAAGATTTCAGTAGGTTCTTTTTTAAAACATGGTTCAAGTAGGTATGTATTGATTTTAGTACTCTTGGGAGGTCTAAAAGGAAAGAGTGGTTCTTGAGTTATGTCCAGGGAAGAATGGGCAAGATGAATCGCCCCTCTGATATCTCTGTCTAACTGCAGCGTTGATGATCTCTGAAGCCTTGATGTGCCTGTCAAGCGTCGAAAGCTTTGTAAGCAATGTGGTCTTTATTGTGGCTTCTGATTTTATTTCTGAACTTCACAGTAGCAAGTTTCCGTCTGTTCTCTAGGGAAACAAGGCCACTTTCGAGTTCAACCTTGGTGTTATTAGCAGATGACACTGCACCAATGATAATTTTGGATGCTCTATATTGGACTGAGTCTAAAATGTCTTTGGCAGATTCGGACGAATGTGCCCAAACGGGGGAGCAATACTCAAGTACCGGCCTGATGACAGCGCAGTAGGTACTTTTTAGTGTTGATAAAGGACCCCCGTGCCAAATCTTGCAAAAATCAAACTTAAACTGAATTTGTATAAGAAAACCGCCCTATGTAAACACCTGAGCATCATACTACCACTGTGCTAAATTTAGCAAAGATATTTCGTAGACTTTGGTTTTGTGCACGGAAAACCCCTCTATGTAAATTCCAGAGCATCAAAGACCTCTGCATGAAATTTTGAAAAATTCCGACAATAACTGGATTTGTAAAAATAAAACACACACACACAAACATACGATCATTTATATTCACTCCTCAAAAGTGTAATTAAAACACCAAGAAAGAATATGAAAACACCAAGAAGTCATTGAAATTGCAGAAGCAATAGTGGTAAGATGAACATGAAAATAGTTAAAAAACAGGCGATAATGATTAAAAAATAACCAATTTATTAAGTATCTAATGTACCCACCTCAGGCAATGGCCTCAATTCGGAAATGCATGAAATCAATGAGTTCATTGAGGTAACCTCAGCCAAGTCACATCTACTGCTGTGCACAGATTATCAAATGTTTGTACCAGTGGTAATCGGTTCATGTCATGTTCAAAGAGATTACACATGTGCTCGATGGGATTCAGATGCGGAGAGGCCATAGAAGGATGTAAAATCCATTCCGAATGTGGCGAGTTCGCCGTGCACCTTGCTGTTTAACGATGTTGGGTGTTGCCTGAAAACAAGACAAAACAAGAAGCTTCATGACCAGTGTGACGTAGCGGACTGCTGTCAAAATGCGGTCGATGGGTACCAGGGTGTCCTATGATCAAACATTTTGGCACCCCACACCATAACTTCCAGTTACGTGCACGAATACTGGCCACAGGGGTACTATTGTCTGCTCAGTATCGGGATAGATTTTTGGCATGGTGTCAGCCTCAACGTACATGAACATCGATTGGCATCGGGTGTTGTTTCTATCTGTGGACAAATGTTGGCCATTGACGGATATGGTTGCAACCCAAAGAACGCTAAGAACCAGTTATCTCTCCAAGTGTCTCACCGGTCCTACATTATGGTTAGGGGTGGCATAATGTTTGACCACATAACGCCTGGTACATATTGACGGCATTTTGACTGCGAACGGCTTCGTCACACACGTTGTAGAGCCTGTGTTCTGCCCTTGTTTCAAGCCGCACCCAACGCGGAATTACAGCAAGACAATACCAGACCGCATGCCGCAAAGTGAACTCGTAATAGCCGGGCCGGATTTAACATCTTTACCTGGCCGGTAGCTTCTCCATATGTAACTCTTAATAAGCATCTGTGGGATCTCATTGCGCGTGATGTGAACCGAGGACCATTGACACAAAGCATTGATGCTCTGCGCACAGCAGAGGTTGTGGCTTGGCTAAGGTTACCTCAAGAAGCCATCAATGAACTCATTGATAGCATGGCTCGAAAAATAGGGAAAAAAATTGCATCATCCTCGTATTTTCACAACAATGGGACTATGTGAGAAGTTTTGGTCGACCGATTAACGATGAATGTGTGTGAAATTCTGCAAAACATATGAAATAAACATTTAACAGCAGGAATCCGATCATTGTTTACGTAGATCGGGGTTGTTTCCGGGCCAAGGCAAACTGCTGACCCCATGCTCATTTTTTCATTTCTGAACCTGCGTGTGAGTTTAGAGAAAAAAAATTACTTAACCCCATGTAATTTAAGTCTAATGGCAGGAGAAAGGTTTTTAATTTGTTACTTACCAGTTTTGCCCTATGGCACGGAGCAGAATCATCCTGGAAAATGACGCTTAGAACTGAAGTAAAGTGATCCCGGACCGTAGGAAGCAAATTTTCCTCCAAAATGCCAATATACACCTGAGCGTTTACTGTTCCTTTCACAAAGTGAAGCCCACCAACTCCTTGATCAGAAATGCATCCTCAAATCATCTGGGATACGGGATGCTTGACTGCGTGTTGAATGCAGTCGGGATGATATTCCTCTCTTATACGGCGCTGGTGATGCAATTTTTTTTAACCACCACTGTATATAGCGCCTCGAGGTGAGCATATTGGACAATGATTAAACTGGCTATTTTTTTTTTTTTTTTACGTTTTTATCTCTCTTTTAATCATTTGTATATCCACCTCACCACTAACGCTCCTGCAATTTACATTACGCTACGGAAGTTCCTTCTTGGTGTTGAGATTTATTTTTTAAGGAGTGTATTTGAGGATATCAATATGTCATGAAATCAAAAATAGTTATATAATTGAGCTAAAAATTTTCTTTTATTACAAAAATTATTTTTTATTTAAGTATGTAGAATCGACATGAGATTCCCTTCATGGCGTATGTATTTACCAATAATAACATAATTATTACTTAAATGAAAGGTAGTGTAAAAAGCGCATATTTCAAATATGCGGAATAACACGTTTAATGCGCAAACACTAAATCAGCAAATAGCTTACTGTTTGCATGTAAATACATATTACTCGTGTAAATTGCGTTCGAAAGTAAGGTTCTTAAGGTACTTGGAACGAAAAAATGTTTTGTGCTTTAATGTAGAAAAGCCAATATGCTTTAAAACAAGTCAAATATTATAACACAATACACAAGACTTTCGAAAGTTACAAACGAATGAAGTTAGAACGTCGATAGTTTAAATGCATCCTTTATTTTGGAGTTGCCGTATTAACAGTAAAAAAAAGAAATATATTGGGTTGTTCGGAAAGTCATTTCGTTTTTTTTGGGAAACATCAAAGACAGTTTTCGTATAATGAATAAATATTTTATTAAATTATATATTGGCCATTCTGGTCCAACACCTTTTGCCATCTTTCTGGCAGTAACATAATTCCCCTCTCATAAAAGTTTTGGTCCTTGCTGGCAAAAAACTGGTTCAGGTGGTTTTTGACATCTTCATTTGAGGTAAAGGTTTTGCCATCCAAAAAATTTTGCAGGGACCGGAACAAATAGTAGTCGGAAGGCGCCAGATCTGGAGAATATGGTGGATGTTGCAATACGTCCCATTCAAGCTGTAAAAGTTTTTGGCGAGTGACCAAACTTGTGTGAGGCTCCGTAAGGACATGGGGCACCCACACATCGAGCTTCGAGGTTAAGCCCATGCCTTTCAAATGGCCATAAACAGTCGAATTCGACAAATTTAATCTCTCACCGATCTCTTGTGTGGTTATTTGCCGATTTGCATCAACTAATGCCTTTATCGCATCTTTGTCAGCTTCGACCGGCCTTCCAGACCGTGGTGCATCTTCGACATCAAAATTGCCGGATCGAAATTTTGCAAACCAGTTCTGGCACTGGCGTACTGTTAACACGCCTTCTCCATACACATCCGTCAATTTTTTTCTCGCTTGGACAGCATTTTTACCTTTTCTGAAGTAAAAAAGTAAAATATGACGAAAATGCTGCTTATTGCTCTCCATATTTAAAAGGGCACCAACCAAAAACTACTGCGTAGAATTAATAGAACTTTTTCACACACAAGCCTTGCAATATCAGCTCTCAAGACATATAATGGTTATGCGGCTTAAGTGTGAAGTTGGTTTCGAAATAACGTAATTAAGTCCTCTGACGGGAAAAAACGAAATTACTTTCCGAACAACCCAATATTATTACACGACACAGTTAGAATGCTAGGCTATCAAAATATCAGTATTATTATAGTATTGCTTTCTCTTAATGGCACGTTTAATGTTTTGTTTCAAATGCTTTTATACTCACTGCCATTTTTAGCAATTCATTGTTCCATTCAAATTCGGTGCTTTTTCTGTAATTAATGTTGACTATAGTTGGAATGTATTTCTTTCACATAACATCTTATATCGCAGATAAGACGTAGAATAAATATTTACGCGCAATAAGTAGAATTTCAACTGAACTATCATTAGAATATTCTAACCATATACTATGCTGTCAAATTTTCAAATAAAAATATATATAAATTTAAGATAAGAGCTTTCATCTTTAGATCACGCTATTGACTCAAGGAATACGTATTAAACTGAATAAGGACGCACGTTGAATAAATATTACAACCTAATTCAGAGAGTGTTTGAACATTATACTCAACATGTTTCACGCATCATCTCGTTGAGTAAAACAAACATACATTTTTAAGAGACTCAACTGACAGAAAGAAGGTAAACTTTGCAAAATAAGTAAAGATACATAAAACGGATTACGACATATTGAACTCAGTAGTTGATTTTTTTCTATCACGCAGCTACTATCCGTGTGTAAAATAATGAGATTTTGAACTTTTTCAAAATTTTAAGGAATATTTTCATGTGCTTCAATACAAGGTTTCAAATGTTAGCGATGCAAATCTAATACAATTTCATGAGAGCTAATTTAGTTTTTCTGTTTCTACATCATATTAGTGTCGATGGCTTGGTGGTGCACGACATCGCAAAAGATCGAAGCTAGCTTTGAGTTCCAATAAACAGTAAGAATTGGAACAGCAGAATGATGTTTTTTTAGCATGTTACTTTTAGTAAAACTCTTCTAGTAGTAAAATACTTCATTTTATTTGAAAACTGCAAAAAGCGCTATTGAATCTCATAAATTTGTAAAAAAATTACTATTTAGTGTAGAGAAATGTCTATATCAACATTACATACATTAAGAAACTAAATCACTGATTTTGTTTACGCCTATCCCTCGCTAAAAGAAACAGCAGGAGCCCTTTCACAAACGCTTGAGGAGGTCTGCAGATTGCTTTTTGAATTGGAAAGATGTTTTTATAACATTTCGCTTTAATGAACGCATCCGTCAAATTTGAAGTATAATTATAAGTATAAAAATATAATTCAAAATGAACGAAAGAAAAGTTACAAAAGACTGAGAGATAGAGAAAAAAAAATATATTATAGTTATTAGTTATAGTCGCAATGTGATAGCTTCTGTTCGGAGACGCTTTATAGTCCAGTAAAATTAGCATTTTGGTTGAAAAAAATTAAAACCCAAGGTTATACTTCACAAAAAAATTTGTTGTGTCTTCCTCAACGACATCCCAAAAGTCCCCGACTTTTTGCTGTACGCTTCCTCCTTTTTTTTTTGGGGGGGGGGATTTACACTTTGCTATCTTGGAAAATGGGATATCATTTCTAACGTATGTTTTGACACCGTTTGAAAAAACATAATCAAATCGATATTGCAAATATTTAAAGATTATATATATATATATATATATATATATATATATATATATATATATATATATATATATATATATATATATATATATATATATATATATATATATATATATATTTTTTTTTTAATAAAAACCAAGTTTTAATACAAGCAAGGAAATACTTGTTTCATTGTAACTTTAGAATTTTTCTTTTAACAAATTAATAACTTGGATTTTTCTTCACCCAAAATTTTGTTCTTTCTTCTAAAAGGATAGCTTAAACGAGACCAGTTTTTGTTGCACGCATCCCTCTTTTTTCAAGGGGAGGGTATTTGAATTGAAGTATATAGGCAAATGGCGCATTGTTTTATACGTATTTTCTTTACGATCAATCGAATAAAACTATAACACAAAACTTATTTCAAGCATTTAAACACGTTTTTTGTTGAAACCATAATTTTTGAAATAGGTTATGAACAATCTTGACCAGTCATATTATGCAAAAAAAAGGGGGGGGGGGCTAAAATCGCAAAGCGCGATGTAGTTCTGAATTTTCAATATGTTGTTTCCGTCAGTTAGGGTAGTGAAAATCTAAGTTTGCAATTTTGAAAAACCTGTGCCCGCTGCGTAATTCGCGAAAAACTGCGAAATTTTCGACGTTTTTTAGTTTTTCCTTTTTAACTCCTAAACTATGCAACTTTTGACACAAATTTAAATACCCGTTTCAAAGTAAATTCAATTGTGAACATTTTAAGCACAAGTGGCGCTATGGCTATGACCAATAATTTTGGAGATATCGTACTTCAAAAATTGACCATTTTTTTGCAAAAAAATGAAAAAAAATATGCTTCGATCACATTTTAGGTCAAATATCGACCTAAATTCCTAACTGTACAAGAAAAAAAACTAAATATGCTGTTGCATTAAATTAACTAGGCTTTCATTTAAGCTAAAAACAAAGTCTGTAGATTCAATAGTTCTTTTACAATCTTAAAGCAAACAAATATACGTAAAATTCGATTTTTGAAGAAATGAGACAAAACTTTTTTCAAGACGATATGGAAGATCATATTTTAAAATATGGGGGCAAAGAATGTGATATAATAATACTCTAATATATGTTTATATAAGTAAAATGTGTTGGGAAAACGCGTCGGTTATGAGGGAAAACAAAGGGGGGCAATAGTTGACAGCCCTATGCAGGTAAAGAAAAAATTCCTTCCCCTTCGTATCTATACCTTTCATATTGATGAATTTTCGGCCGTATTTCGTTTCACGACTGGAAAGTTACCTATCGAGTTTTATTTTGAATACAGAATATTTTGGACATCAGACGATTTTATAATAAGATTCAATTATCCGAAGCCGGACGAGCAGAGTAACAAAGAATATGAAATGAAAATGAGAGTTCACTTATTCTTTTTGCAAAAGAAATTGAAACTGTCTAGGTTCATCATATCAAACGTAAAGCTTCAGCGGGATACTTAGAATGAAAAGCGATTTCCTGTACACTTTGGGTGCAATACTATCGAATGACTCTACTTATTGAAAAATCATTAAAGCAGAAATAATGTAAAATAGAGATACACCTGGAAACATTAAATACACTCCTGTTTGTGAAAACTGCAACACCACGAAAGACTTACGCAAGTGAGCTGAAAATTGCAGGAAATGTAAAGTAGGACATGATAAGCAAATAATTAGAATTGCAGACCGGTAGCGCATGCGTATGCTTAGCAGCGCCCTCTGAACGGCGGATCGAACCGAATATAAATAGAAGGCTGTAGCGAGGCTTTTATGATTAACGGTGGTTAGATGCTAATGTAAACGTTAACTGAATCTTTACTATGCCTCTTCGACGAAAGAAAGCGAAATTTGAGCAATTTTCGGAGTTTGAACAGGGCAGAATCGTTGGCTTTCGTGAAGCTGGATTGTCTTATCGTGCAGATGCCGCTCGTGTGCAGCGTAACAGCAGCACAATCATGCGTGTTTGGAAGCAGTAGACGAACGAGGGTCTGACAGCTCGGAAATCCGGGAGTGGACCGCGAAATGTGACGTCAGCTCGCGATAACAGACACCTGCTGCGTATGGCGCAGACGAGCCGCACAGCTTCTTCTAGACGATTGGCATCACAGTGGTCAACAGTTACACGTGTTTCATTGTGTGCTTCATCAATTTGGAGACGTCTGCTGCAGCGTGGGCTGCGCGCAAGAATTCCTTTATACAGGATTCCTCTCACGCAAAACCATCGCCGCCCGCGGCTGCAATGGGCCAATGTGCATAGGAGCTGGCGTGCTGATTGGCAGCAGGTCGTCTTTTCTGACGAATCCCGGTTCAATTTGTGGCACAATGATGGCCGAATTCGTTTCAGGCGCTATGCCGGTGAACGGCACGTTCCGGAGTGCATTATCGAACGTCACAGTGGACGAACACCCGGAGTTATGGTCTGGGGTGCCATAGCATAACATGGACGATCAGAATTGCTACGGATTGTGGGGAATTTGAACAGTACCCGATAAGTTTTACAGCCCCAAGCTATTCCGTTCCTGAAAGGAATGCCAGGGGCTGTATTCCAGCACTATAATGCCCGTCCACACATCGCCAGGACTGTCAAATCCTACCTTGATTCGCAGCAGGAGCAGATTCTTCCTTGGCTTGCATATTCCCCGGATATGTCACCGATTGAACATGTGTGGGATTTCGTTGGGCGGCGTCTCGCTCGTGATCCTCGTCCTGTTGCTTCGACAGACGAACTTTGGTTGCGCATACAAATAATATGGAAAACTCTTCCGCAGGCAGATATTCAAACTTTGTTTCACCCCATGCCGAGTCGTGTAGCAGATCTTATTGCGGCACGTGGTGGCCACACAAAATACTAATTTCTATCTCTTTTTATTGTTTGTTTGATTTGAAAATATAATCATTTATTTGTACCATTACCACTCAACTGTGTATTAAATTTCATTCAACTATGATGCTTCCCTAATGGTGTTTCAATTTTCACAAACAGGAGTGTATTAAAATTTTCCTCCTTCTCTCCCCTAAAAAGGGGAAAGCGTGCAGCAAAAAGTCGAGGACTGTTGAGGTGCCGTTGAGAAAGACTTAACAATGCTTTCTGTGAAGAAAAACCTTGAGTTTTAATTTTTTCCAAAAGAAGTCCTTTCTTTGGCTAATTTTACTGGATTATTATCTCTGTTCAAGAGTCCAAACCCATTTTTCAAATAGCGTCTAAGTTAGTCAATGGCGAGAATTTTTCAGTGCACAATGGATAAGTACAGTTAAATCTACTATTCAAAGTACATTCAATATAATATAGTACTAGCTTGCTTAATTTATACAATATATAAACACACACAAACACAAGTAAAGCGCTCATATCTCTACTATTAGGTAGTATTGGCATCCAACTGCTAAGTCACTATTTATTTTAGAAATAAAGAGGTTTAATAATGATTAATGATTCAGTACCTATAAATGTTGCAAGACGACTTAATAGGAAACTATTTGCGACTAATATGCTAAATAGGTCTACCCCAAGATACTAATTAAAACAACAGACTTGGTTTTACATGAGGTGCAACAACTTTTCATGGTTTAAGCGAGACTTGCATTTTTATGCATTTTATGTTTTTAATGGGTTTATTTTAATAGACTTTTTAAAAACAAACTTTAAATACAAACATTAGTTTTTAATTTATATTTTATTACACAAGACAACAGGTGTCTCAGTGCAGAAATATCTTGCTTAAACGTTAAAAATTATGACGAGCAAAAAAAAATTGAGAATTTAAATCACACACCAATCAATCATTTTTTCACAAGAACTTAAAATCGAGTTTAAATCAATCACCGGCCCTCGTTTTTAATTTAAAAAAAACGTGACCCAGTCATTTAATAAAAACTTTTAAAAAAGAACGCGTCATTTTGAGATATCAGACATTAAAATGCGATTTATATGGTTCAGAGGACAAAACTAAAACGTCCATTTTATTGGATGGTACGTATCCATCTCTGGACGTTTCTCTTGTGCGAAAAATTGCGAATTAGTTATGAGAAACTTCTATGTACTAGAAATTTATCTATCATCACATAAGCCGTTATAATGTTCTTACTTCCGTCTGGATGAAATAATACTTTTAAATTGTTGCTATTACCTAGCATAGTACCTAGCATAATTATTGCTATTATTTTTTTTAACTTGTTAATTACGAATTGCTTACAGTGATTGGATTTCCTTGTTACACTAGTGGAGAGCAGTGGAGTTGCTCATCACCTATTCAAGAATAATGAGCTACAAAACACGTTATTATTATTTATTTCTTCATACTATTTAATTAGTTTTATTTTTATTTGTTACTTTATTTTTTCTTTGTGAATTTTTTATAAAAATTGTGCTTTTCAATGCATAAGCAAAGTCTTATTCTTATTAAATAATGTATCTTACTCATATTTCTTTAACATTACCAAACTTTGAACCAGTTTAGATTTCATAATGAGCTTTTATTTTCATTTTCATGAAATACTACTTCACTATTCATCTAAATAGTCGTTACAGAATAGTCTAAGTACGTAGGCGTTTTGAAATGAAGTTTATTTCACTACAAGACTAATTTTGCGTGGCAAAAGCTTTCCCAAAGGAAAAGAACAAACCCACTGTTTATTAAAAATTCCTAACCAGAATAGTAGATACATTTGAGATTTGCAAGCGGTGTTTCATAAATTTTTGGCATTGTTTTGATCTTGATGCAGCGCAAAACAATTAGAAACGTATCCAAAACAATAAAGACAAGTTCAGCATAGCGAAAGGAAGCCGAGGCAAATTTAAGTAAAATACCAAAATGAATAAAATTGCTTCATTTAAATTATAATGCTGAGAAGGCGGCTAAAAAATGTTTTGATGTAAATTTTTGACTGAAAAACGAAGCACAATGTATTGTAATATGTTTGGATGATGTTTGCTTTAATATTATCCTGTTTGCTTCGTTTAATGTTTTTTTTTTTTTTTTTTTTTAAATTATTTTCAGATATTTCTTAATTCTTAAGCATATATTGATTCTTTACATCGATGCTTAAGCATTTCTTAGTACTCCATTCTGCTTTTCATTTCTTAAAGTTGACTATCGATTTTCTCAGAGGAAAATCCTTTCTTATTTATTTATTTGTTATAATACGTCTGTTGTTGTTGGCGTGGCCATAATAAACTACTACTGGAAGATTAGTACCATTGCCTCGAAAGCTTGAACTTCTTTATTAACAGATAAGACAACACAAGAAAAATTTACAGCACATAGAGAGCAAATAACACCCAGGGCACCGGCGGGCATCGAGCCCGTAACCTCCGGTATAAGAAGCGAAGCTTTTACCACAGAGTCACGGAAGCCTCTATAATACGTCTTATTGTATATTAGTGTAGACAAAAAAAAATTACATTTTCTCTTAGCTACTTCTAATGAGAAAGAAAAAAAGCTGTGTTTTGACATCCTAAATATGGAGAAAATAAATTAAAAAATTTAAATGTGTCTTTTTTCCGCGCATGAGCTTCAAATGTTTTTAAAAAAGTCTGTTTGAAAGCAATAACTTAAAACGTAAGTGCAAAAATTACTTGCTTACTATTAAAATGATTCCTTAAACACTCTTTTCATATATTTTAAAATTATTTACTTCCCTTTGCAGATTTAGTTCACGTATAAGCCGTAAAGTTTCGGAAAATTTTCCAAAATTAAGCTTCTTAAAAACAATTATTGCATATTTCCATATTTCTTTTTTCATAGTCCAGTTTTATTTTTTGTGATAGAGGTTGGGGGGAACATGATTTTGTTTTTATTATTATTATCATTTTTTCTCAAAAAATATTTACAATTTTTACAGCAAAAAATGGTTCCATGATTGAATACTTTTTCTTTGTGTCATGGAATTTTTTGAGATTTTGTATAAAAAAAATTGTTTCTCTCAATGACATTTAAAAGAAATTGTTTATGTTGCTCACACACTTAAAAACAAGATTAAAAGAACAAGAAAATCACATCTCAAAGAAAACTTTTTAAATGTGAAACATTTACAGATATCCCAACTACGTTAAAGGATTTTTAACCTGCAATGTGCCAATTTAAATTGTTTAGTAAAGAACCAGTAAGAAAATACTTTCTCCAAAATATATATAGTAATTAATTCACAATATGTTTTGTGATTAGACGTCACGTGGCAATAGGCTAGTGAATCAACCATTTGTTAGTATATTCAGTAAATTACAGCCATTAGCCAAGGCTAAAGCAGAAATACGTCAGTCACTTTCCTATGCCGGGCTGATGAGTGCTAATAAGCACGAAACTGCAGTCCTCAGCTGGAAATGACTGAGCTGGCGGTGTATTTCACATTTGTTAGTAGTTTGACAAGTGGCATGTTCGTAATAATAAAATGACCCGAGAGTTTATTGCTTGCTTATTGCTTCAAACATTTATTTAGTACTTCATTAAAGTTGTTGTAATGCAAAGAATTGACAGTAAATGTTATTGTTAATTGAACAACCCAGCGTTGTTCTTTCTGGCGATTCAAGCGTTTGATGAAGAAACATTAATTTGAACAGTTACATCCATGAACTAATTTCTAACAGGCATGATACTATTAGTTTATGAAAAAATAATGGGTTACTGACTTTACGTTAATCCTTCATTCCACTGTTAAGTAGTTGAATCAAGTTTTGCTTCAATCAAAACAATTGAAATCATGCAAATGATCCCTTTGCAAACTTACCTTACAAATTTTCAAAATGTGTGCATTCCTCACAAATTTGCAAAATGTTATAAATGCTTTATCACGGGCTTAAGTATCCTAAGTCATTTAACGCCTGCTCCTTCAATGTTATACAATTAAACAGGTCATTTTTCACTTTTGAAAGCTCGAAAAGTTTATATTTTTTATTATAAACCTTCAATATCACTTATCGACATTAAAAATTTAAAAACATGCTTTGTATACAATTGCGCAAGAGAATATACAAGATTTTTCTTTCTAGTCCCTTAAAACAGGCTTCAAATTTATAACAAAATTCTTATTATTCAAAATAAATTCAAATAAGATAAACTATGATGCGCAAACACATGGAAAATTTGAAGTGTATTAGAAATTTTGACATTTCTGGCGTGACATTGTATCTGAAGAAGCATCAGAGTCAACAATCAAATAACCTAAAACTATACTCTGCGCTAAAGTTGAGTATACACTTGGGATTTTGATGACAGCTGGTGAGGTGGTTCAAACCAATGCTATGGAAATATAATCTTGTTGCGCTTAACATACCATAGAGAAAAGCGGCTTGAGTTATGCTAAATACGGCTTTTGTGTGTCTTATGTTATTCTTTAAGAAACAACTTTGTTTTCTCAAGCCGAAATTCAAAATGTTAATGTAATTTGAACGTCAGTCTGTAAAATATTTTTTCTATAACATTTATCTGATAGGCTTTGTTCTAAAGTATCTTGAGTTAATATTCTAAAAACAATTTGATCAGTGAATTGTGTATTTTTGAAAATGAATTTATCAACAACTTAAACGTCAAGTGTGTGTGTGAGTGCGTATTACTAAATTAATCTTTCACGTTTAACTAAACTTCTGATTTTGTTTGAGTAAACAAAAAAGTAATTTTTTAGTCGATTTTTTTTTCTGTACAGAAAAATATATGTTGCCATTTTAAAAGGCAGTATTAAATAAAACATTAAATAGTAAACATATCAAAATGTGAGCACAGTAATGAATATATTTTTTTTTAACGACAAAAACCTTTTGATTGTAGAAAAAGTAAAATTTTTGAAACACGTCCTAGATCATCCTGCGGTGGGGAGGTAAACGGCAGTATCTGCAGATATCAGTTTGCGAGATATTCAAAAGAAATGCGTTTTGGATTGCATACTAACAATAGAGAAACGTTAGAGTTCAAACTTCTTTTCAATTGCTTTTTTCTGCGAAAACCAACTAAGCTAGCTTGTAAAATAAAGCTAAAAAACAAAAAATTTGGACAAACGTCTGGCATAGAGCAGATTAACGACAAAAAGCAATCTTGAAAGCTTAATCAGCATGAAGTGAAAATCCCGCTACCCCTAAACAATTTAATTGAAATACTTTTACAATTATGACATAATAAAAATTCATGCTTCCCCTAAAGAAAACATTGTTTAATTGAAACTTGTGTTATAGTTACAACAATTGAGAAACAACCCTCCTCCCCGCGGGAAAAAATATTTTCAATGAAACACACCGGTTTTAAATATCTAGCAGCTGAAAACCGCGGATATATTCCTACCAAAACGAATCGCGATTTTTATTTAACTACAAGTTTGTAAGAATATCGTAAAAGTTCCCATTAGAATAAGTACATCAGTCCGTAAAAACCCTGTTAGAAAGTTAGAAAATAACGTTCAGCAAAATAAGAATAAATAAGTAGTGCTATTATTTACCTAAAACAAGGGGGCTCCGCGTCCTGCTCGCTTCGTTGACCAACCTTGTTCGGCACCTGCGATGGCTCAATGGCGCCTTCGGCGATAAACAGTTGATATTTTTATTTTTTTACTCCTGGATGTCCGGCCCTTATCTCCGCTCCCTTAACGTTTAGAGGGGTGAGAGAGGGTGGAATGGCTTTCTTTGGATGTCCTACATCTAACAGTATATATTAGTGTTAACTAAATTCCTAATTTAGAGACTTTGAACTTCGACTGCCGGTTGGATTTCTTCTGAGGTTAAAAAAAAAAAAAAAAAAAAAAAAAAAAAAAAGATGCTCTTTTGAATAGTATAAAAAATCATGGGAAACCTAGAAATTCCTTGATAAAATGAGCTAAAAACGCTTATACCTTCCGCCGTAATGGAATTGGGGAATTTGCTCAAATTTCGTCTAACGCAGAAAAAGCGCTTTTTCAAATGACATCTAAAATTAATATTATTAAGAAATGAAAGTAATTCTTTAAGTTGAATTTGTGAAAATTAGTGACTTAAATTGGAATGAAAGGGAAATTTTCTATCGATTTTTTTCCCCACAAAAAAGTTCTATCAACACACTGAAAAATTCAGCGTAGTGTCTGACTTTAACCCGTGCGCACACACAGGGAGTTTTATTTTTGTTCTTATAAGTAACTCCGGCGTAGGAAGGTCTGCCTCGAAAACAAAAGCAATTTCAAGAGACACAAGTTCAAACCTCAGACGGCAATAAAAGAGGAGACATTTATGGTACAGTTTCCCTTGTTAATAATGACAACAGTTCCTAAAAGCCACATTGCAGTAAGGACAGTAATCTCTAAAAAATGCCCGTCAAAATTAGACATTGGTCCCCAAAGAATGAAGACAACAGTTCCAAAACAAAGCCAGCGCTGCCTTTGAAAATCCCAATCCCTATCAAAATGTATTGTATGGGATACTTTTAATTGCTATTCCGTTTCGTGAGGAAAATAGAACAGCGGTCCCCGCGTGATACGCGCCAAAATTTTTCTCCTAAATACATAAGGAGAAGTATAGCCGAAATTATGACATTAAAATAAAGGCAAAAGTCTTGAAATATCGTCAACAGTACATGAATCTTCATTAGAAAGAGGGACAACAGTTACCAATGAGAGGAACTCCGTAGCATTACTAACCGGACAATAATCTGAAAAAAAATTAGGCTCAAAACCTTTCAAAACGTATTTCCGTAACTAATAATAGTTACAGAGGCACTTATAAATGCATACTTAAAGTCAAACTTGCAATCCCTGTTTTGCGAGAGCTGGTAGTTCAAGTAAACAAGGAGGGTTGCTCTTCTGTCGCTGACGTTTGACACATTTGCAGTTTCATCTCTAAATGAAAGATTTTCTTCGTATTGCTTAGAATTACTCTTGCTAGCATTTTCTCACAAAATAGGGTGTAGGTAGTTTCCACTCAAAACATGTGTTATTAAAAAAAAAAAAACATTTTAAAACGATTCTCAAGAAAAAATACAAAGTTGCGTAACGGCACCAGTAACAGACAGTCGCAAGTTTGGATTTAAATAATAAGAATTTTAGGCGGGTAAACATGATGTTGCTGCGGCTCATGAATACGGTGCAACCATCTAGTATTATCAGAGTGAATTTTACGAGCCAGTTGGTATTTAACCAAGCAGTGGTGGAAGGTTAGGAACAGCCACCACGAGGTCTGCCGGTGTTTCATGATCATTTGAATTCAATAATGTTTTAGATCTAAAAATAAAGAGTTTTTGCACATTTTGAAGAGAAAATGGGAATTCTGTCCACTACTCCTCCTTTCCTCATCCTATCTGTAATTGGATATCATCATATTTTTTCGTGTCTGTTACTGGGGGTAGGACTATTTTTCGAAATTGAGCAAATAAAAATAGAATTAACCAATTCACAGGATCCAGAAGCAGCCAAACGTTGGATAAAATGTAGTTGCATGAGAGAAAAATACTTTTTAAAATACAAAATACACCAAAAGGCTCAGAAAATTGAACTACCTTAGAGCGATCTTTTAAGCATGTCTGTTACTGGTGCCGTTATCCTACAAGTAGTTTCCACTCAAAACATGTGTTGTTAAAATATATATATATATATATATATATATATATATATATATATATATTAATGTGTTATATTTAAACATTTAAATATATATATATATATATATATATATATATATATATATTTAAATGTTTATATATATATATATATATATATATATATATATTTAAATGTTTATATATATATATATATATATATATATATATATATATATATATATATATATATATATATATATATATATATATAAACATTTTAAAACGATTCTCGCGAAAAAATATGAAGTACATAATTCTAATGCAAGCAAACTATAAAAACTATGCTGTCTTACCGCTCGTGTGCATTCAGGTACGCAATAACCAGTTAATGCAAAATCCGCTTGATGGGGTGGTATTGCCATTTTGTCTGTGTACTCCAAACCCAGTTCCATAACTCCGGCATCGTACTGTCTAAGCGTCTGTGTGTACGTCAACTTAACACCAGAACTGTCGACGACGCCTGGAAAGAGAGCAGTTTATCCTTAATGACATATTCGATCAAGAAAACATGAGTACATTAATTATTTTAAAAAAAGGAAGTTATTGCCTATATATAATAATACGTACCCTTTTGCTTTAAACATTAAGTTTATTAAATATATTACATAGATTTTACTTAAAGGGAAAGAAAAAAGGTTTGGAAGCAACGAGCTTATTCCTAGATGTTATTAGTTGTTTATGAAGTGTTTAAAATATTTAAACCCTATTCATTTAACTTCATATTAAAAGTTAACAATAGTAAAATTATCATTCCTATTTTCATTTTATTCCTTACCATCTATTTGTATCCAGGTTATAAATTTCTAATATTAATAATTTTTCCTTTTATTCCAAACAAGCGAGAATTTCCAAATGACTTTTTCTTTGTTAACTAAGATATGAGAAGTTCAACGCCTTCCAAATAAACGATAATACATTTTCAACGAGAATGAATTTAATTATAAATATTTGATCGTAATTGCTGCACATAGTTTGATTTTATTATTGTTACTTAATTATTTTATGAGAAATAAATCATGGCATATAAATATTCAAGATATGTAAGGCTTTTCAATGCATTTTCTGAACCTAGTAATTAGTGAAATTATGATTAGAAGTGCAGTGAACTTTGTACTTTTATATTAGTTTTAAACTTATCTTATTTTCTAATTTATATATTTCTTGTCATTTACCGTAAAAAATATTTTCAGTGGAAAGGATTTAAAATACTGCATTGTTGCAGCCAGTAATATCCTGACTTTAAAAGAGAAGACAAATGAGATAGGTGAAGTGGTATCTTCCAAAAAAACATCTCTCATTCAGCAGGTTACTTTCGTAAACACCCGGTTTCTCGGTTCAAGCAAGTGTTTTCGTCAACTGTTAGGGGTGCCAGCTTTCTCCGTAGAAGTTATTATAGCGTTGTGAATTATTTGCTTATAATTATATCATAACCATTCCAGGTTTATTCCAGGAAGTTTCAGCGATCTTGATCTTTTTAGAAATACGCAAGAACAAGCCAACCTGGGCGAAACATTTGCACTTGACATCGGTTCAAAAACCCGATTTTTGATGATAATTTTTCGGAAGACTCACAATGTGAAGTTCGGTTTAATTTTCGCCAATGGCGGTGAAAGCTATAACTCAAAAAAAGGCTCAGATTTGGGACCAATCGGCTGAAGAATACGACCTCGTACAAAATTTATCGATACCACTGCATCAAAGTCTTGACTGATTTTTCTTTTACGACTTAGTTGTTTCCTGCGAAGTACCTGACGCTAATGTCAGGTACTGTAAAAACTGAGGTGTAATAATTCTCCGAGTTTGGTGTTAAGCAACTCCAAAAATTGTGCAAATCAACTCTTTATTTCAAGTCAACACCATATCTAGCTTACCCATACACTAAAAGTGGTGTAATTGAAACCGAACACCGATGTTGGTGAATTCTTACACTAACGTCACATGCGCAAACACTATTTGAGGAATATTTTCGACTCCGTTAACACCTATTTTGGCGTACGATTGGAAATCGGCCGGTGCCAATAAAACATTAATCAGGCTCAAGCACGTTGCAACGTCGTCAGCAAATAATCGTCGTGTGCACGGGATTTAAGTTTTAAAAAGGTATGTTAAAATTTTATTTGTAATGAAATGTTAATCATAGTAAACCAAGGCTACTTTGCACCATTGTTGGAAAAATCTGAGTCCATCCGAAAGATAAACTAATGAATATATTCCTTTATGGAATGATCGTTACAACTTTAGCAGCCATTTTCAACATGGCTGATTTACAACTGGATTTACGGTATGTAAATTCATAATAAAATAACATGTTTGTGTGTGTGTGTGGCGCGCTTCCCGGAAAAAACGGTAAAGCCTAGTAAAACACTTTTTTTTTTTTTTGTAATAGAAAATTTTTTGGGGGAGCGAGAAACTTGATCGTTATTCTATCATGATTTTTAAAATTTTTATATTCTACTCCGTTTTGTGTTTACATATACCAGACTTTTAAGACTGATTAAGAAATCTTCCTTGAATAAACTCGATTGAAATGTTAAACTGCTCCATTTTTATGTTTCTTTTGAAAAATGTTAATTTTATTGTTCTAATATACAGATAATTTAGTTTCTTTACGTATTTTAAAAGTTACTTTTTTGAACAGTTTGGTATAGGCATAAATGTATTTTCCTCGTATTAAAAATAAAAGTTGAATCCTCATATACAAAATAATTATCCATGTTTTTGTTGTTAATAATCAATTGGGAAATTAAAACTTGTATAATATGCTCACTGTAAAAAAGTTTTAGTTTATCTCAACACCAAAAATGGTGCCAACTACTTTACACCAAGGGTCGTGTAATGAAACACCACAGGTAACTTTTGGCGTAAGCAAACGCCAAGACGAATTTTGGGTGTTATCAGACACCAAGAATTCTTCTTGATGTTCGATAATACAATATTTTTTGAACAATATAATTTGCACAAAGTTTGTTTTCACAAGCTTTTAAAAAATTGATTCTTTTCTGAAACTTTTCGGCGTTTTTCCTACGGAAGAAATCTTAACGCTTATCTCGATAAAAGTTCGAAAGCTTTTTAACTTAATTTTGCTGCTGAACATGATTTCAAGGGACTGGTTTCAAGTTTTTTTTTTCTTGGGCCTTTTTGGAAAACTTAGGACGCTTAACTCGCTGCATGACCACATGAATCTTAAAATTTTTACGATCAAAATATTTTCTTTTACGAAGCATAAATTTGTTGCACTTTTCCAGATGGAACAGCAAGGAATATTAAACTAACTTTAAGTAAGAGAAATATTTTTAGAAAAATTAAGTTAAACGAATGGTAGGGGAATGTGGGGCAAATATTTACTTTGCTTTTAGAGCAACCTATACAGTAATATTTTAACTATGTAGTAATATATGTAGTATAATTAAATGATAAAAATCTTTCTATATATATATATATATATATATTATCATTTTAAATCTTAATAGCCACCTACAATGCAGTATTTATTTGTTTAATGTTAAGTTTATTTGTATTATATGTTAAAGGCTTTTTACAGTTAGTCCAGCGCATGTGAAAATGTCAAGCGCATGTCAAGGGCTTAGTGAATGGGGCAAAGTAAAATATCATTTTCTTAATTACTTTCATATTTATGGGGAGATAACATTTCCGGGCTTATTGGCCGTGGTCTAATTGGAGTAGAAATTCCAGACGTTTCGGCTTGCTTTGCTGCAGTCATCATCAGTGGTTTGAGTTTGGTGAGACTGATTCCTGGCTGTTTGCTTAAATACCGGAGCCACCGAAGCCGCCAGGAATCAGTCTCACCAAACTCAAACCACTGATGATGACTGCAGCAAAGCAAGCCGAAACGTCTGGAATTTCTACTCCAATTAGACCACGGCCAATAAGCCCGGAAATGTTATCTCCCCATATTGACGCCGGCCGTGAAAGCCTTAAACAGTATTTACTTGCATATTCATTTTTTGATTAATTTATTTGCATTATTTCTTTTAACAATTCACTTATTTATTCATTCATTCACTCACTTATTTTCTTATGCATTCCTTATTTCATTTAATTATCTTTTTATTTATTCATTCATCTTTTTATTTACTTATTTATTTGATCAAAAATATTTTTTACTATCGAGTATAAAAGATTTCATTGGAAAAATATTTCCTTTTTCATTTTGCCCCATGAAAAAGAAAAAGTGAAAATTTTCCACCTTTCTTTGAAAGCACAAATTTACTGACAAAAATATAAAAATACTATTTCCATGAAACTTTTATTATAAAATACGATGTTTTTTTTTCTTTGTGTACTGTATGTAATTTTTAAAAACAAATTTGCAATTTGTTCGTTTTGAAAAAACTCAATAATCTTAACTATTTCACTTTGCCCCCACATGCCATTTCTCTACATGATAGCTTCTATTGCCTTTTTTTTTTCGAATTAACTGCGAAGTGCTAAGTACGATATTCCTCATAAATCTCTTGGAAACGGACATAATATTCGATCAATCATCAAAAGTAAACAAAATAGCATTACTTTTTTATGTTAAGAAAATATTTTGCTCTGAATATACAGAGAGTATTACCAGCTTTGAATCTTTAAAAGTGATTAATTTTTTCCCTTATGATCTCATTTAAAACATTTGTCTTGTATAAATCGCTATAATAATTCAAAAAAGTGGCACCACTTTATATTGTTAAACAATATTTCTGAAAATGTATAATTTAGGTATAAGTATATAAGTGTCATCTAATTATTGGAGGTCCAAAGTATCATAATTCAATGAAATTGAAATATTAATTTGTAAATTGAGACACTTAAATTGTATAAATCATCACCTTTTCAACGTAAGTTTCGTTACCTTTTAAACATGCAGTTTTTCTTAGTTTAGTAGTTTGTTTCTTAGTAAGTTTGTATGTAGTACAATTGTGTAATTACGACCAATTGAGTAATATGAAACGATTTTGCAGACAAAATAAATATATTCGGACTCTTATTTAAAGGTTTCATTCCCATGTTTAAATTTTATAGGCGCATCAAAGTTCTTTGGAAATAAAGGATGGACCTTCCAAAAAGATTCCACATCTACACACAGAGCTAAAGGCACTCAAGACTGGTGCAAGACACATTTTACGGACTTCATTGGTGGTCAAGAATGGCCACCGTATTCCCCAGATTCGAACCTCATGGATTATTCTGATTGATCCATCGTGGAGACAAGGGTGTGTGCCAAACCTCATAAAACTTTGGCATCCCAAAAGAAATCCTTAAGCAAGGCATAGGATGAAATATTAGTAAGTGAGTTGCGGCCCAGAGCCGAAAGTTTTGCGACACGTTTTAAAGCTCTGTATTAATCCGAAAAGTAGCCACTTCGAAAATTAGTAAATATATCAGACGAAACAATGTATTCATATTTATTTTGAAGTTTGGTCGTAATATTTTCATTAGCATTAAAGTTATCGTGTATTATGTGTGTCCAAGTTATTTCTTGTCGCCCTGTATATTTCAATTTCAAAAATATTTTTTGTGGTAAATATGTGATCATAGTGACAACTTTTTATCAACTTGAAATTTATAGAATTTCCCAAAAAAAGTTTTTCGTGATACACACTACTAACCAGTGACACTCTACTACTTTGTATAACGTTTTTTTTCTCTATCTCAATCCATTTTCGAGACAGAAATTCTTACTCCACAATTTTCAAACAGATAGCGTCGTAGATGGTTTTATTCAGTAGCGCATGCCCAACTTTAGAATGTCTAGACACCACTTTCATTAATATAGCTGCAGCCGTTCCCAAGTTAAGAGGGTGGGAAGAGACTTGAGTGGGCATCTTGTATATCTAAGTATTAAAACACTTCGCAAAATCCACAGCAATGTCGATTTATTTCTAACAGGAACATAACTCTTAGGGAATATGTCAGTTACAGATTACGACTTACTTCTATTTGAAGTATTCATTAAGAGCGGTAAAAGTGCAAGCTTGTAGTTATAAGTGAGCACATCCTTTAGGACCTAAAATTCAAGAAATAATTGATTCGTTTCCCCTAAACAGTAATCAGTGTGACTGATCCGAGTTTGCTTTAGGAATACAACACTAAAAGTTTAAAATTGCCTTTTCTGTAATCAAAAATTACATCTCTAATGAATATACTCATTCAGAAAATTCATTCCATTTCCTTTACGTTCTAACTTAGATGAAAGGATCTCATTTGCTCTCAAATATTCGCATCAATTCATCGTATTGGAGTCACATACTCAAAGACCGTGAAATCGAGATTTTAAACTGTTTGACGAATATTTCTCAGAGTACGAAGCTGAACTTACGCAGGATAATTGCATGCTATGCTCTAATGTAAGTGAAGGGCACAACGATGATGTGCCAATGTATTAATTTTAAAGGCGTATTCCAAAGTAAGTTGCTTTTAGTTTAACAATATTTAAATTCACCTACCTGAATGTGGGGAATAATCATGTTACCGTTATTCTTAAGTTAGATAAAAGTTATTAATTCAGCAAGTAATTTATTTTGGATGAGCATTTTATGCAGCCGTATTGGAAAAAAATATATATACAGTAAAACCTGTCTACAACGATACTGTTGAGACCTAAAAAAACTGTTATAGACAGGTTATCGTTATAGACAGTTTGATTATTTATGCTGACATTTTGCTGGGACTAAAGAAAATATCGTTATAGAGAGTTTTATTGTTATTGACAGTATTGTTATACACAGTTTTCACTGTATTTGACAAACATTTTCTATTATGTAATATTTTTCTAAGAAATTTTTGAGCAATCGAGATTGCTTATTGTTCTCATTTGACCGTTTTTGGTGTCCGTGCCTTTTTCAACTTGGATCGGAAGCCATTGCAGCACCACCGTCCTCTGCTGGCGGCGCGGCTGCTCCGGTTTTGAGCTATCCGCTTCTCCTGGTCGGAGGCGTCCATGTTCTACACACACGCACGTTCACACACACATACACACACACACACGACTTCACACACATACACACACACACACGACTTCACACACATACACACACACACGCCTACGTGCATACACACAGGTCTACGCACACACACAACTATGCACAAGTAACCGACCAGGAGGAGAGGCAGACTTGGGGGGGGACAGGAGCCGTTTCTAGAAACAATAACTCCAATGATTAGGGTCCTGTCTCAGTTCGTGATTGCGAAAAACATAATTTGAATTCAAAATTTCAGAATTCAAATTAATTTTCTTTTTTTTTAATTCCTTTGTATTACAATGTGTATTATCGGCACTTAGAAGTATGTTTTCAAGAAAATGCAAACAGTCAGCTCAATGGAAATCCCGATGAGACCCGTTTACATTACAAGCTGAAAATTGTTAATAGTACTTTTGATGCAAAGCGCTTTCTTGCTACTTCGTAAAGAGTAGGTTGAAAATTCTACTTGCAATGATCCGTTTTTGCCACTAGCGTGAAACATTTTCATGTTGTAGTTTGTAAATAATTCTAATGTGTCGCTTTTGGATCAATATAAGCAAGTTCTTAAAAAATAATATTGTAGTAATTGATGCGCACAGAACATGCTGAAAGAAGAATTATAGCATAAATTCTGCACAAAAAAGCCAAAATAACGTAGTCATATTACCACTACTTTACAGGACAGCGTAAAAATGTCTGGTGTATTCAAAGTTTAGGACTCGCGCTCTTCATATATTGGTAAGCAACAAAAAAAATTAAACATAATTATGTAGCAATGGCCCAATGCGGCATTCTACTTTAGTGCATTAATAACCTGAAAATCGCCGTATTTGGACTAACGTTAGTCTGGCTCTGAGGAACAAAATTTATATTACAAGCTTTACTATCAGCCTACCTTATGCAACCAAATTCAAAATAATAGAATACTTCCCACTTTTTGGAAAAAAAAAGTTTATTCTAACCAAAGATAAGTGCAAATTAGGTATTTAAATGAACGTACCACCTTTCTTAGACTTTAAAGTATGCATTTCATTTCAAATATACTCAATTAAAAATAATCTTAGACAGAATAATCCAAAAGTTTATAGCGATGAAGATTTACATTGAGTCAAAAAATTGGAATATTTATACTAAAGGGGGAAAAACACTTTCAAAAGGAACAATATCAATACTAGAATGCGTCATTTTTTGCTGTATTTAATGTTTTAATCCTTTCTCACACGGATTCTACCACCTGTTTACATTAATCGTTTCTGTCACTGTTTCCGTACCCTCTTCAATGCGGCAACGAGCTCAATTTTGTTGGCGGGCATCAGGTCTTGAACCGCTTTCTTTAGATTTGACGGTACCACATATTCTTGATCGAACTGAGATTGGTAGAGTTGCTTGACCAGTTTAATACCGAAATTCCTCTTTCTGTTTAAAATATATGAGTCGATTTAGAGATGCTACACGGAGTAGAATCTTGCTGAAAGATAAAATGTGTCACTGCTGTGCCTCAGATGAAGTATCATGCAGTATTATTGATAAATAGCGGAAGTCACGCATTGTTTTATTTTAAGATATATATATATATATAACTTCCTAACTCCAGCAGCCCTCATGCAGCCACAAACCAAGAAGGATGTGTCAAAGTGGAGAGTACGTCTTACACAAGATTTCTCACACACTTTTCTTCTTAAACGACAAACACGAGCTCTTTTTTTTTTGTACACAGTTTCCAAAAAAAGATTCATTACTGAATATAATACTTTTCCACCCTAGCTGCCCCAGTTTGAGCTTCTCTTTGCTCCAGGAGAGTCCTGCACGTTTCTGCTACATGTTTATCTTTGCTCTTACTTCGTAGATCCGCAATTAAAACTGCAGTTTATGCAATCGTCCAAGTGTAGTTGGCGTGGATAAGATAACTATAATAATATAAGTATATATAATACATGTTGTCCAACACTTATGGACGTAAGCAGCATTTTTCAACGATTATTTTGGACAATTTACTTTAATTTGGGTTCATCTCTGCCAGGTGTTACAATTTTTTCACCTCGTTTACTTCGGTTACTTTTTAGTTGGTCAGTCCTTCTATATTCCTTTAAAATCTTACATACCATAGATTGTAAAACGTTCATTTGAATTGAGTTGGATAGCGTTTTTTTTTTTTTTTTCTAACTTTAAGAAATGATACAACATGTCACTTCCTTTTTTCCTATTTATCACATTGACGACCCATTTTGAGCAATAAAAGGCTTTTAAAGGAGCGTAAAATTGTCCGGACGCCAAGCTCCTTACTTGTGAAAAACTATAGGGTAACTGGTATGCAAATAGTTTCGTTACTTTTTAAAATTCACATTGAATGAATAGATTATTCTAATTTTTTGACTCATATAAAAAATCTATCAATTTCTCCAATGTGTTAATGATCCATAAATTGTTAAAATAATATCTGAAAAGTTGTTCAAATTGATTTACCCATTCATGAATAACGAGTTCTAGTCTTGTTAATTTGCGTGCGTTCATTTTTCCCGTCTCAGGGACAAGTTTTGTTCAAACAGTTCTGATATTCTATTATTTTGAATTTGAGTTGTACTACCAGCTTTACACCTGGTAAACAATCGCATCTGAAGCTTTTTCATAGATAATTATACTTTTCCGTTTACTGAACATTAATTTTGAAAGAAATTGCGCTCGGAGTGTTAATTACACATTGTTTAAAACCTTTAAGTTTCCTCAATTATTCAAAGAGCTCAAAATCACAGTGAAAGAATGCACAGTCACAAATTTTCCAGTCCATGAAAAATACCTTTCTAAATTGATTTACATTATTGCTTAAAAATACCTACAGCTTTTCTTCTCGTCATGTGGGCTTACAATTTTTCGAAACATTCCTATGCTGCTCTTCAAAAATGCTTTAATTAATACTGCGTTTAATTAGATTTCTCAAATTGTAGTAATTAAAATAACCGGTTGAGGGACAGTATCAGTTTCATTGTACCCTAATTATTTAACGAAAAGTTTTTTTTAATTAACGTTAAAGGTTTAAATATTTATTTAGAGGTTAAAACCCTACATAATGGAAACATAATTTTTATTCCAAAATGTTTTATTTTTCGTTTAATTTGTTTTATTTATGAGTATATTTTTTGCGTTTAAAAAAAAAACATCATAAAATCAAAATGAATTTTAACATGCATACAATTGTGCAACATACAAAATGACACAAGTATCATTCAGGATTTTAGCCTAACTACAATGAATTGTTCAACAATTTAGGAAAGCACAAAAATGCAAGCAATTTAGCATAAATTGGCAAAATAGCAAATTTATTTCCATTGTTACACCCACTGAGATGGCTTATTTTTTTCTTTGTGCATACCTACCTACGCAGCATTTTGAAAGATGTTGTGGAAAGAAAAAAATGATTCTCTAGTTATATGTAAATTTTCCATCCTCAATAGTAAAGTAAGGTTTCTCTATTACCGTCATTTAATTTACCAAATCGTAGCTTAAGAGAAATAAATTAATATTTTTTAGATAAAAATTTAGAGCATAATTAGTGCAAAAGCTCCTGCAATTTATTTTTTGCAGGTTTTTCCAGATTTGTCTTTTATTATTTTTTTTTTCAAAATTTATTTTTATAATTTATAAAAAAATAATTTTCAATAATTTATTAATTGATGTTTTGACTATTAGAGAAGAGTGGGCCTTTTTAACTTCAAAAAGCTGCAATACCTTAAACACAGTATTAAAAAAAATGTGTAAGGTTACCAGTATTGATGGGTGTAACGAAACAAGAATTCTGGGTAGTATCATTGTTTTAAAAACTCAAATTGTTGGAGGAACCTTGCACTATGGTTTCAGTAGAATTAAAAGCGCATGCGTAAAGATCAGAATCGGCTCATTGCAGGTGAATTCTTATAAGTCACACGAAAACCGGCCTTTGGTGGCTGAGCAGTAAAAGCCCTTGCTGCTTTGCGTCCTTTCTGAAATTCGCTTGCTGAAAGTTCGGACATCACTAAGGTACTGTTTGACATTTTAAACCGCAACCTTCCTCAAATTTGCGCATGCGTCAGGTCGCTTCTGATTTTATCAAAACAGGGGAGATATTGATAAGAAAGATAACGAATGTGAGGGGGATTTTTTTTTTTTTTTTTCCGTTGGATTCGTTTATTAGAAATGTTGTTTCGAGTTGAGGCTTTTTTTTTTTTTAGCAGAAATGCTACCATGGTGCATTTTCTTCAACAAGCTGTCACCCCATTTTAAAATAGAACGGTTCAACGGTGCTAGTCGCGGCTTCCAAGATCAGACAGTAATTACCTCGCTTAGAGCAATGAAAATGTTTTGTTTGTATATTAAAATAAATAAATAATTGGTGTATATTGGTTGTGAAAAAGCCTGAGCTTGATAAATATTAAATAAACGAATAATTAAAAGCAAGAGCTGTAACGAAAGAGTTTCTAGGATGATTTTTACTTCCTTTTACAAAAAAGGAAGTATTGTATTCGCGAAAAAAATTTCACTCAAAAATCGGCCTTAATTTCCATTTTGCTCACCCCAGAACGAATGTTGATTTTTTTTTCGACCCGACCACACGTGGATACATGCCTAGGAACGTACAGACACCCGAAATATCCATTTGGACGGTCCCCGAGTTGATTACAACAAGTTTTCTCGTGACGTCCGTATGTACGTATGTATGTGTGTATGAACATATGTGCGTATGTATCTCGCATAGCTCAAAAACGGTATGTCCTGGAAAGTTGAAATTTGGTACGTAGACTCCTAGTGGGGTCTAGTTGTGCACCTTCCCTTTTGGTTGCATTCGGAAGTTCCTAAGAGGGTCTTTTACACCTTTTTGAGGGGAAAACATTGTTAATTTCAATGCTTACTCAAGGTCGCCAAGTTTTGTCGCCAACTTGGCGAAAAATTTGGCGGGTTTTTTTTTTTTTTTTTTTTTTTTTTTTTTGGCCAATGTTGGTGATATTTAAAGAGTTAACCACTGAATCACATTAAAATTGCGAATAATGGGGAAATAAATCTGTGTAAAACGTTTTTTTTTTCTTCGGTTCGCAAGAAACTGGGGGTGAAAATATTTAGTGTTTCCTTGTTTACTCCAAGGCGCTTACCGTTAAATTGGCGTAAAAAGAAGTCACGTGATGCACACATCAGCTCGTTTTTAAATACTGTCATAACGAAGTTTCAAGCATTGTAACCTATCAATTGATTTTTGCACTTTCAATTTAAAACGTATTTCAAAAATTATTATTTGATCATTTAATATACACTGTTAAAAATTTTCCGGAAAATTTACGGTAATTGTTACTGGCATCCATGTTGCCAGTAATTATTACCGTAAAAATCAAATGTTACTGTAAAATTTTACGGTTTCCTCGGTAGGCCACAGCAACCAGTTGGCGCTGGGATCGCTTATTTCTCCGGTATAAATTACCGTAAAAATCAGCGATGCGTCGGCGATGCAATTTTACAGTAACAATTACCAGAAAATCTTCCTGAATTTTTAACAGTGTACGTAGTCTGTTCAATAAGTAATAAAACTAATTTTACTGCGGCGAAACCACTCATAGAAATGTTAATTCCTGTGGCATGAGAAATGTCTGTTGTCTGTATTAACAAAATCTACCGATAGTTGGAGCGTACAGACTCAGATTCCTGAGTATCACGTGATTGAATTGAAGACTGTTGGCGGGCGCCTACAAGACAAGCCAGTTGTCAAAAATGGAAGTGTCGTTGGAACAAAGTTATGCGATTAAAGTTTGTTTCCGTCTGCAAAAATCAGCATCGGAGATCTTTGATATCATACGTGAAGTTTTCAACGATGAAGCAATGTTTAGAGTCAGTGCTTTTTGCTGGCATAAATCGTTTAACCCGTAACAGGGGAGGTGAAAAAGTAGGACTAACAGGGGACGTGAGGTCTCAGAGACCGCTCTGCTTTAATTTTTTTTAAAAACCGTGTAATTAAGAAAAATTCCTCTAAATTCCCTTAATATTCTTTGTACTTTTGTTAGCACGGCAAAAAAATATTTTTGAATTTTGAACTGAAATATACCTTTTCCGAGGAAATTTAACAAGTGCCTAAAGATTTTTCCAGATAAATCATATGTTGCAGTAAATAATTTACTATTCGTAATAAAAATGAATCTATTATCAATTAATGATTTTATTTTAGTTTTTTAGTATATAAGGGTCATTCTTCAGAAAACGCAACTTTTGAACGCATATATTTTTCAATTTCGAAAACTTTTGTTTTCTTTTTTTTTCATTCTTACATGAAAAGGTTACCTACTAGAAACTATGAACAATGGCCCAGATAAGTTCCAATTATTTTACTCATAAATAAAAAATTAAAAACTGCCTTCTTCATGGAAATTAAAAAAAAAAAGAAAGAAACTTTTAATATTTAATAATCGAGGCCAATTTAATGTCAAAGTAGTAATTTTGTTAATTGTGCAAGCAATCAGATATTTTAATGATTAGTGGGCATGTAATATTAAGCTCTTTGAATTAAAGTACGGCTTAATTAGTAGTTTCAAATGTATGTTAAAAAATAGAGTATTTATTAAAATTGAGGATATACTTTCAATTTATAATTTTAGTAGAATGCCTATTATTGATGTATTTCCCCTCCATCAGTTATTTTCACCTCAGAAATAATGACATTGATAAGGTCTGTCACGGAGGTGAGGATCTTTCCCTCAATATAGGTCTAATAGATACATTTTTCATGGATTTTTTTTTCTTCGTTGCTACAATCTGCACATGTTAAGCATATGAAAACATGTTCACTTCATTTTTTACATTAATTTACATCCCTAATATTCCAGTTCATGGGGGTGAGAAGTCAGAGTAACCACACTAAGTTTTTAAAGCAAAGTCTATCTTCTTGTTTTTCGACAAAAATCTAACAACTTCAACTATGGCTGAAAATAAACAAGGGGGGTCCCTTGTATCATGGAAAATAAAATTTGATGTCTTTACTGCCACGTGTTAATGAGGAATGGCATTTTGTGTTTAAGTAACGGAGGTGAGAATTTATTGTGTGACATGACTCCTTGTCCTTCTAAAACGAACTAAAACACAATATTAAAAAAAATAAATAAACTTAAACAATTAGTATTTGAGACACTTGTGAAGGGAACAAAAATAAATAACTATATACTTTTAAATAAACAACATAAGTTATTAAGCAACATAAACAGCCACACAAGGTGTGTGACATGCCACGGAGGTGAGAATTCACATGTTGTGGGCCAAAAATATACTAAAATAAAAATTATCATTAAAAAACTGTTGGCAGGTTTAAATAGATACATTTTTGATGAAATTAAAAATCATTGTTAAATGAATTGTTCCTTAAAATTTTTACTGTAAAAGGCGTGTGACAGAAAAGTTACCAGAAAATTGATTATATCACATAACAGGAAATTTTTGACAGCCTAAAACTATTACTATTTCACGTCGTATTTCCAAGAATAATTCAGCCTATATTGTCCTTAGAACATCATCGCTTAACTTATGTAAACATTTTAAACAATTCTCAACCTCATCTAGAATATTTTGCATTTCTTCCGCATAACGCGGATAAGATAAATGAACCCATATCCGCAGTTCTAACTTTAAGAGCCATGTCTACTACAGTCGAAAACTCTTAACACTGAAGGGGAGGTGCAGTCTCACATAAAGCCCTCGATTGGAGTATAAGTAGCGACATCGTTTTCCCCTATTGTCTGGTGCCGCTTCCGATTCTTATTGGATGTGACCGATCACGTGGGTAATCATTTGACATTCTTGGGGCCAAAATCTGAGTGCTTACCCGTCTTTTAACATTGCGTTCTCGCTATTCTAGCTCATATTTGTATATTTGTTTATTTATTTCATTGTTAACTTTAGTATCTACTTACTGTGCCGTTAAGTGTGTGAATAGGGCAAAATCGGGCTCCAAATTATATCGTTTGCCTTCAGGGAAACGAAATTTAAAAAAATGTAAAATTTGGTTGCATTGAATCGGCAGAAATGAATTAGCTTCTTTTATCCCCCCCCCCCCCTCCCACCTGGTGTGCATACCTGTATAACTCAAGTGTTTTTTAGTTATAGTTATAGTTTTCTATTATAGTTTATTTAGTTTTTTTTTTAGTTACTGAAACAAATATTAAAAACATTATGTATATATGTTTTTAATATTTGTTTCAGTATTCAAAAACTCATGTTTTTTTTGTTTTTTTTTCAACGCATCGCAGCCTAAAATATTGCATTCCCTGAGTTTTTACTTTTTTTCAGAAAGTTCTTGTTCATTTCTTCTTTTAGGATTATTTCAACAGTTTTTTTTTTTTTTTTTTTTTCATTCTTGGTGTTTCATAAAGCATTTACTGTAACTTTTCCGTGTAAACCCGCATTTATTAAATGGCTCTAGTTCCTTATTTATT
Source organism: Uloborus diversus (assembly GCF_026930045.1). Classification (NCBI taxonomy): domain Eukaryota; kingdom Metazoa; phylum Arthropoda; class Arachnida; order Araneae; family Uloboridae; genus Uloborus; species Uloborus diversus. The sequence goes on from NC_072740.1 coordinate 132,632,514, forward strand.
TACTTTTCTTCAACAATATCGATAGATTTGGCTAAAATTTAAAATTCAAATTATTTCAGCGGAGTTTATATTTAAAACTTTATCGTCGATGTTTCTATTTGACTCAGATCTGTAATCTGAATGATTGTTTAGTGAATTCGGGAAAAATGCCAGTGAAACGAAAGAAACATTTTGAGACAAGCAACTATTACTTTTATGTTTAACAGAATTGTAAGCATGCATTAATGTGCAGTACTAAATCAATAACACAAGTAATGAATTCATCTCTTTATATATATTTAAAAACTTTTGTTTAAAATCTTAAGCTAATTTGTTACTTTTATTTATCCTTACTATGATTTTGTGAGTTAATATGACAAATTTCTCCTTTTTTTCATTTATTGACATTAAAAAAAAAAAAAAAATCATTCAATCATTCACGAACATTATGTTATTGAGAGTTGATTTTTTAAAACACTTATTTTTATCCAATATCTTACATTTTAACAATATTGCAATATAAAACTTGAAAAACTCACCGTATTTTGCTGTGTTATTTTTAATGAACATGTTACTTTGACAACATTTATTTTATTTTATTTTATTAAAAGGAAGAAAATTTTACTTTGCATTTCAATGTGTTACTCATTCGAAATTTATTTAAATCCACTTTGTGTTGTGAAACTTTTAAGCTGAAGACGATTATTTGTATTTTAAGTAAATGATTTAATATAACTATATAAGTTTTCAAAGAAGAATTCAATCCATGAAATAAATAGAGAAAGCTTGTTTTAATTTATGGATGAAAACAAAGTCGCTTTATTTTTAAATACTACATTTGTTTTCAATGTGAAATTTCATTTCAGCTTAATAAGAACCTATATTCTGCCGTGTGCAGGTAAAGGGTAGTAACTGCAAATTTTTCATTTTTCATTTTTTTGCATTTTTGTCGTCTATTGTACGTTAGCTTTGTTGTACAAGCTCGCTTATTTGGTTAATCCACTTTTCCACTTCTAAAAGCATGTTCATGCATATTTTCAACAAAGTATATCACTTTGGCGAAAAAATGACTACCTGCCTTGGCGAAGAAAACACGGCGCAATGTAACTCTTTAAAACTCAAGAAAAGCCTCGTTTTATAATAAAAAGTATTATTTTCTGTCTTGGCGGAAACACACAACATAAGTATTGAGACTCGTAAATACTGAAAACAGACAAATGAATTTGAAAGTATATTTACAGATGAGAATGCGCAGAAATGCCTAGCTATTGCGTAGCCTATAATGCATACACCTAAAAGAGAAATATCGAAACTCGTTTTATAACTTTCTTATCCAACGTTACGTATGTATCTAAAGTCATAGCTTCTTCACCTCAAAAATCTTCAGAATTAGAATTCAAAATAAACAGTGTAGTAATTGTATTATCTTCTTTTTTTCAAATATAAAAAACTAGAAAATTGAACTTACATAAAAAAAGGTAAAATTAAACTGGAGTTCCAGCAGAGTAAGTATTAAAATTAAGATAAGCCTCGTTTCAAAAAATACTTTTTTTCTGAATAAGAGGTACCCTATGTTATATTCTGCACCTCTGGCGATGTCTATACAAAATTTCATGATAAACGGTAGTTTAGTTAGGGCGTGAAAGAATTACAAACAAATATATAAACAAACTCACTTTCGCATTTATAATATTAATTAGGATTACATTACATCGTTCACAATAGAAAATTTGCTTATCTTACATAAGTATTTCTATATAACTACTGAGACTAACACATTAAGAACCAAAACCTCTAACTAGCATTTCTTACGAATTGAAAAAGAGCATTATAATTGCCTGAAAAGGGTTTTTAACATAGAAGAAAATTTTCAAGTTAAAAAAAAAACTTTTACATTTTCTTTCCTTCCACGCGTTGATTTACTCGGAAAACTTACTAATATAAGTAACATTATTTCAAGCTATTAATTTGATCATTCTTCAAACATGCATCTCAAAAGAGTGAGTGGTTTTCATTAAGCAGAAATCGATTTTCTCTGATGAAGACGTCATTCGTTGGTTAGGAAAATAACTCAAAATATCTCTGCGTCAGATGCTTTGTAGTGCTGTCGTCGAAATATTTTTTTTTCCGTAGTTTCAAAAATAAGTAGTGTATTAGAGCTACTTTTACGATGTTCCAAGAATGAAAGGGATGATTAAGTTAAAGATTTTACAAAAAACATTTTATTTTTCGGCTCTTTGTTCACTTTTAAGGTTTTATTGCATTAGTTAATTTAAAATACTAAACTTGTAGTGCAGCGAAGAGTTGGCGATTGGAATTAACTCACTCCAGAAACCTTGGTTTGTAGCCCCATATATATATATATATATATATATATATATATATATATATATATATATATATATATATGCAGGGGCGGACTGGCTGACTTTGGCCCAGTCGGCAAAAAAGTATTTTGGCCCACCTCTGTAAATTAAAAAAGTTGAATTAACCAGTACCAGATCTCGATTCTTCCGAGCCGAGAAAAGACATTAAACTACCGCTTTAGTTCCTATTTCCCTTTAAGTTTCCAAATCAAGTTTCAAAGTTCAAAGAAAAAAAAATTGTGAAACGTAAAATAAAAATTAACACTGACACATTTTTTATGTGCCTTCAAAGGATACTAATGGTATAAGTCTGAAAAGGTACATCTTTAGGCTTCTATACTGACAACATAGGAAGGACACGAGGAAAGGGAGGAATCAGGTGAATTCCCCCGGAAATTTTTCGAAATTGGTTGATAAGTATAGGCATAAGGAGAAAAGAATTGGGAGAAGGGGTTCTAGAGTTCCCTTCCAAGCGATATTTTCAAAGTTGATGTCAATAAGCGTAATTTTACAATTTTCGGTAACGTTGAAAACAGGAAAAAGAATGGGTTCCCCCACGATTTTGTTTTTAAACTTTTTTTTTTTTTTTCAAAATTGAAGTCTATTTTTGGCTATCTTTGTTTACAATAGAATGTCGAGGGCTCTTCCCAAAAATTCTCCAAAATGGGAAGTTTTAGAAATACAGTTTTAGGTTACTCTTGGTAAAATTAATGAATCAGGGAAGCATCGGGAACTCTCTACGAAAACGTTTCGATTTTGAACTATTAAAAAACGAAAAATGTGTTTGAAAACTTTAAAGGAAAGGGGACAGGTTTCTCGAGTGTTTCCCCCCAGATTTTTTAGAAACGCTGTGCCCTTCCGCTTTTAAGCTAACTTTTGAGCCTAAACTTGATCATCCCTCCTTACCCCTTAAAAGTTTAGACAAAACTGCACAAAAGCTATTTTTTTTAAAGGTAAAGATTCACATAAGCCTGTCCTTGAAGCGTCACTCTTTCGTTTCAATAACTTATCCACAAGAATCTGATTAGAATATACTTGAATATTTTTTGCATTACCTTTAAAACTAAACATCAAAAAGCTTTTCAATATTTTAAAAATAATTACTATGGAAAACACTTGAACATTGTATGTACCTAGAAAACCAAAAAGTAAAAGAAGCACTTTATGTGTTTTACAAAACTTCTCTAAACGGTACCCTTTTATCTGAAAGCGCACTGCCCCCTTTTTTGGTCTGGGGGAAACACTGGTTCTCTCAGGGCATTTTTTCTGAAACTGAAATCAATTTTTGGCTATAGTGCTTATAAAAGGATTACGGCGCTCTCCCACGAAAATTTCAAAATGTGAAATTTTACGCTACCTTTAGTGACTTTAAGGGAACGGCGAAGGTTCGAAGACTTTTTCTGGCAATTTTTCGATATTTAAATCTGAAAAACACAGTTGAGGTCCTTGATACAAGAACCAAGTAAGTCCAGACTTACTCATTTTTGGTAAGACCAACAAATAACATCAGTGTCCGGTAAAAAGGCTAATATCTTTCCCACATTATTTACTAGAAAGCAGAGGTCTGATCTTATATTTGGTTCCCGTTGTAGCACCAATCGAAATTTCTATACTATCGGCCACACGCAAAAATGAATTCAAAAAAATAAAGTTTAGACTGAACTGGTTGTTGCATCTAAGTCCTCAATTGTAGACTTAAGGCTAGTATCGTTGGTGACTTTTAGACTACAGAGGGACCTCATATCTGAAATACCTTAGTTACTCCGTTAAGCATAAAACTGGCCCTGATTACAACCGAGGACTAATTTATCAAAAGGGAACATATCCAGTTTCCAAAAATGTTCAGGGGGTGAGAAAAACGAATTAAGGTAAGAGCAAAATAGTTTTATCAACTTCTCTGGGTACAGAATTGAGCACAAAAGCACAGCAAATCAAAGGGCCAGAGTAAAAAATCAATTTCACCAAAACTTTAATATTTCACATTCTCATATTCTCTTATGGAAGTACATGAACATAAAAAATTGTGGATTAAAATTTGAGGATTTTGGACATGTGTTTCTTTGAATCTAAAAGTCTTCGTACTACAAATTCTTTTAGGATATGTCCTCTTTTGTTCAAAATAAAACGTGCAGAGGACGGATTTGTTACTTTTGATCAATAAGTCACACTTTACCCTTAAATAAAATAGGATTTTCCACGTTCGGACTTCTTAATAGTAAGCGATTTGATAAAGGTCGTCTGAAAGATTTAGAAAATATCAAAAAATGAATTTTTCTAACAATGGGGGACATGTTCCCTTTTGATAAATTACTCCTCAACTAATGTAGCTAAAAAAAAAATAGAAACCTTGCCCTCCCCAGCACCCCGGAACTCAGTCCTAAATCCACCTGTTTTCACGAGCTCTCTTGAAATCGAAATTTTGTTCTGTTTCAGATTCAGTCTATCGTAGTCCAGACTTGCTTTAGCTTTCCCGTATGCGATTCGGAGATGAAAATACTCGTAAAAGCGATAATTTACAACAGACCAATGAAATATCTTGCCAACTGACAGCATTTAGTTGAATCTGTCACAACCAGTGAATACCAGGGGCGTGCACAGAAATTTTGGGGCACGTCACAAATGACTTTTACGGGGCCCCCCTCTATCTTGTTTACCCCCTACGTCCCTACATATATTTCACCCCTCATTTAAAAAATCTCGGGCCTTCCTCAGGATCGGAACCGGGCCAACAGCTGTCCCCTCCCCCCCCCCCCTGTGTATGCCCCTGCTCGTGCTCATGTATTAACACCCCAAAGCATGATCCACACATTTATAGCAGTGCCGGGGCCGCTTTGTCTATGGGGAAGTCCCTTCAGTTTTCGTTAACAGAAGTACAAATACGAGTTTTTAACCTGCTTTTTTCGTCCCGGGCGCTTTTCCAGGCCGCGTCGGATCCAATTTTTCTGGCACCCTCCCGTTTCCTCAATGTGGGGGGCCATGGCCCCCAGAGCTCTAAAAACTAAAGAGAAAGTTGATAAAAGAGAGGAAAGCGATCGTACGTGGTGAACTTCGGTTATTTACCTTTGGTCCCTACTTAGGGTAGAAAAAAAATAAACCTGTTTCCAAACGCTTTCTTTACACAGATTAAACGAATTACATGTTTTTATTTATCTATTCTTAATGACACTTTAAAAAATGTTAGGTGTAAATTTAAATGTATTAAGTTTAATAAAAAAAAAATGCTTGAAGTGGCTCACCGGGTGGTTGGCCCAGTCGGGGATCCCCGACTAGCCGACCTGGCCAGTCCGCCCCTTTATATATGTATATACACTTGGCTCTCTATTTAACGACTTTCAAGGGACCACAAAAAGTCGTCCTTAAGTAGAATGCTTTTAAAACTACAGTGGAGCAATCCGGGACCGTGAAAACTCGTCTTTAAATAGAGAAAGTCGTTAAGTTGAGCGTCGTTAAATAGAGAGCCAACTGTATGTATATATATATATATATATATATATATATATATATATATATATATATATATATATATATATATATATATATATATATATATATATATTATATATATATATATATATATATATATATATATATACGAGGGACGTACGAAAAGTAAGTTCCGTTTTGAAATAAAAAAAGAACAAGTACAGGTACAACAATAAAATTTATTACAAAAAAATCTACCACCTTCACAGTATATTTCGACATGGCTCCCCTGATTTTCCAGGCATTAGCCGTAGCGTGGTACAAGCTTTTGTGAACCCTTTTTTCAGAATGTTGCCGCCTGTGTAGTCAACCATGGGGTAATATGTTCTTTGAGCTCATCATCGCTAAAAGTACCACCGACCTCCAAGGAAAGACAGATGCCGAAACAAATGAAGGTTACTGAGAGCGGTGTCGGGGCTGTGCGGAGGATGGTCAAAAACAGTCCAATGCAAAGCCCTGTAAGTGCCTTCATGATCGACTACACAGCCGGCATCATTCTACGAATACGTTTTCCAAAACTTGTACCTCACTATGACAAATGCAGGGAAAATCAAGGGATCAATGTCGAAAAATAGCGTAAGGCTGGTAGATTTTTGTGCAATAAATTTATTTGCTCGATGTGTATTTTTTTTTTTTTAAAGTTTTAAAATGTAACTTACTTTTCGAACAACCCCCGTATTTATGTACAGTAAACTCCCGATTATCAGCGGTTGGATTATCTGCAGGTCTTTTCAGATTTTTTTTTCTTTCAACTTAAGATTGTGTTGTTGTTCGCTTTTAAATTTTATATATATTTTTTATATTCAATGTTAGTAGATGCAATGTACTTGTAGCAATGTTTTCAGGTGTAATTTAAATGTGTGAGTGTTGTTAATATTTTTCAACTTTTATATAGGGAAAGGTGGGGTACCTCGGACCTATTTTCACTTTTCAATTTTTAATTTCATAATTATTTGCCAAATCTAACTACAAATACCTATACTTAAAACTTTATGATTTTTTACACAACATATAATTATGTTAAAAATTTATTTAACTTATTTCAATTATATTTTTAAAGAAAAACAGAAGAATGCAATTAGTGCCGTGGTACACCACCGGTGGTGTACCTTGGGTCTTGGGATGGTGTACCTTGGACCAATGATTAACAGGTAAAGAAAACATGATTTTCAGTAAGAACATCACTATTTATCTATCAGTAAACCACACATAAATTTAAAAATACATTTTTAATTTGTTTGAAAGATAAATAAAAATTTAGATCTTATTATGTTTCACTTTTTTAATAAAATAACAAGATGCTCTAGCTTTGAAAACCATACTCAAGATTATTTTTTTAAGCTACACTTATTTCTAACCAAGATTGTAATTGGATAAGTAAATTTCAAATGTTAACTTCTCGAGCTGCCTTTCAGACCCACCGGATAGTATTGCGTGTTTTAGCTTGAATATGATATCCTTTTTGTCATCTTCATAAATGGTAGGATCTTCTCTTGTGAACTTCTGACAATTTGGATCTTTTTTTCAGATATTCATAACTTCATATCCCATCATCAGCAATAGAAATAATCTCTGCAAGAAAATATTTGATAGTTTTCTTGCCAGCGAATTTCACCAATACAAAAACACCAATCTGAATATTGACCCCCCCCCCCCCGTTATCTGGATCTTCTAGCAGCTCATTAAAATCTTCCTCTGAAATATCGAATTCCCCATATAAATCTTGAATATTCTCCAGTTCAGACTCTAAAGAATAATCAAGTTATCTTAGCTGGCCTGATAGGAGGTTTTACTCTCTTAGTTTGCTTTACTTTTTTCATTGCCCTGTTAGTCTTTTCTATTACAAGAAGCTCTTTCTCGGGTGTATCGGTCAAAGTACAAGACTTTCTTTTAGGTCTTCGCCTACAGAATTGTTTTCTCGGTAGTGCCTTTGGATATAGCATTATTTCTTCAGGAGTGATAATGCTTGGCAAAGAAGTACGTACTAGCTTCAGATATTGACACACCAGTAACATCACAAAGTAAAAACGCAGTTAAACCATCACCCAGTTAACCATCACCCAGTAAAATTTTAGTCGTTGCAATAGTTATGCAGAAGTGTGTATCTTGAACCAGTCCAAGGTACACCACTTGTATTGGGTTCGAGGTACACCACTTGGTTATAAAAAACAAAATAGCTGACCATTATGTTACAGTTAGGTCTAGCTTTGTTTCAAGCACATGGTGTTACAGTTGGGACATGACTGTATAATGCATGGCCTTCATTTCAGAATGAACAATATATGTTTCACAATAAAAATACATAAAAGTATCTGGAAAAACTTACTTTTGAATGGAAGATTTCCTTTTTCAATAATACTTCAATCAGATTAGCTTTCAAAAAAAACAGAAAGTTATGCACTGAGACCTTTAGTGGCAAATACTTTAATTACCCATGTTACTATTCAACTATTTTAATAAGCAGAGCTATAATCAGCCTAGGTCCAAGGTACACATATGTCCGAGGTACACCACTTACCCCTACACTAAGTGTCGTTTTTTACCTATTATTCAGATTATCCGTGGTTTTCGCTTATTCGCGCGCTGTTAAAAATTCAGGAAACTTTTATGGTAAATATTACTCTGAAATGGAGTGTTTACAGTACGGGAAAAATTTGAAGTAAACGGTATCGGAAAAATTAACGGTTGCAGCGTGAATTGATGCACCACGTGACTTACAGTGTGAAGCACATAAAACCAATTTCCCATCACTCGATGTGTCCTAACTTGTATGGTGGGCAGCAAAGCCGCCTGCCAATCCGAAGGTCCTAAGATCGAAACTGCAGCTCGCATTTTGCGTTTTTTAACTCTCGTTTATTCTAGCTTAATATTTCACGGTAAAATAGGATGTTACGGTAAAAGTTACTGGCAACATGAATGCCAGTAACTTTTACCGTAAAATTTTAGGATTATTTTTAACAGTGCGGTTACCGTGCCACCCTATTCCACGTATTATCAGGAGCTTATATATATATATATATATATATATATATATATATATATATATATATATATGGCGTTCCGTTTTAACCTGAAATACCTTAATTTTCGCAACCGTTAGTCCTAGATATATACTTCCAATTGCAAAAATGTTCAAAATCAGATGCAGGGTTAAGATATTGAAAGTTTGGAGCAAGCATAAAAATGAGTCGAAAAATACAAATTTTAACTTTTTATACGGGCCCTAGGTTCCCTAACTAATATTTAGAGAAATAATATCCATTGAAATCTATTACTGACACAAAAAGACTTGACATTTGTGCGACCAAAACTCAAGGAGATATTCCAGTTCAAAGTTTTAAGGGACCATACAGAAAATGAGATTGGAGTTTATCGCCCTTTCAGAAGAATGACAGTCCTCGAAGTAAGAAAAACAAGGCATTCATCTTTTTCATTGCTATTCAAAAATAAATGCAAATATTATGCCGTGGTACGCAAAAAACACACTACAAAACCTCGAACATGTTAAAAAACCACACTCTATGCACACATATAGTTTTAAACACTTGTTAACCGCTATATTTCCCCCCAAAATGTGTTATTGACGGTGAGTGAAAAGTGGTGTAAGTCACAAAACGCCGCGTTTCATATCACGGTGAAGATTGGATGAACTAATTTCAAACTTTTTGTGTTGGAATTATTTTTTAATTTAAATTATTTCCCTAAATATAAGTTAGGGGACCTGGGGTCCGTATAAAAAGTTAAATTTTGTATTTTTTGACTCTGAAGTGAAAAAAAAAAACTTAAAATATCTTAACTCTGCATCTGATTTTGAACATTTTTGCGATTGGAAGTATGCATCTAGGACTAACGGTTGCGAAAATTTAGGTCTTGCAGGTTAAAAAGGAACACCCTGTATATATAGATGCGTGTGTGTATGTATGTATAAGGGCTTTGATAAACAACAGCTATCCCCCCCCCCCCCCTTCCCCAAGAGAAAATTTTTGCTTGTTAAGACCAACATCCACACCGGAAAAAGATAAACTCTCGCTAAACAAGAGTGATAATGTATAATAATATAATTACAAACCGTTATTTGGAAGTAATTTCAGACAAGAAAGTTATTTTTATAATAAATATCCTTAAAATCTTCAATGCTGAAAAATTGACAAACATTTTTTAAATTCACCAAATTTGATGCGAAGATTGTATGAACAATTAGTGCATAAAATTAACTCATTAAAGTTGAAAGGAACCCATTTTGTTGGACAAGACTACGAAATTAAAAGAAAAAAACAAAAGCGTTAATAGAAGTAAACTTAAACTAGTACTTGCTAACACTTACAAAAACACTGGTTAACACAACTTTTTATAAAATACAGTTTTTTTTTTTTAATTCTTTAATTTTTTTTTATTATTATTATTTTTAAATAAAACTACGAAAAACTTACAAAAAGTGATGAACCAACTTAAAAAAGTAAAAAAAACATCGCATGCATTTTAGGATTTCAACTATCACTTTTAGCAAGATCATTGTAAGTTTTCCATAAGAAAATTTTCTATCACCAGAAAGAACAACTCTATCACTTTTATGGTCGGTCCAGGAATCGGCCATAGAAACTCCATATCGTCCATGAATGAATACATTTTTATTAATCTAATGGTAGATAAGTTAATAGGTATGTGTAAAAAATAATAATGCAAAATGTAAAACAACTTATATAGTGCTTACTAAATTAATTATTGCAGTGTTTACAAAATAATTTTGCATTCTTGAAAAGTTTTGAAAATTTTATCACCATCACTACACTCAAGATTACACACATTTCATCACTACACTCAATAAATTAAATATTTGACAAGTGGCAGTAAAAAAAGAACCAATACTTAAAGTTAAATTTCGCTAATGCAATACCGGCCTCTTGAACCCTTGGTAAACCAAAAAAGATTAATATAATGAGTAATATAAAGAATAACAAGAAGTTTGAAACGCTTTGGAATAATTTGAGCTAGTGTAATTGTAGAAGAAATATTTCATAATTCCTAACTTCTGAAATGTTTACGTATTTTAGAACATGAACCATTAAAAATCAAATCTTTGGCTTCGAAAATAGTTGAGAACAACAATTGTCACTAGTGATTGCAATACCGGTATTTTGAGTACTTTTGCAATTTCGTAATACCGGTATTTGCTGAGGTAAAATACCGGTATTTTCGGTATTAGCTGAAAATTGTAAATAGTTTCAGTTAAAGAATTTTCTCTCTCTCTCTCTCTCAATTTAACTTATTAAATATCTACTGATCCTTTAAAAGTACATTTTCTTTCCATGATTCAGAGCCGAAATTGATGTAATAATTTGGCTTCAAAAGCACGAACTAATAGAATACCATTAAACAAAAGTAGCGAAAAGATCGCAAAATGATAATTTCATTACTAGATGGTGAGATAAATCGCATTTCTGTGCGTTTTTGTGAACCATATTTTTATTTTTTCTATTTCCCTGATCACTCACTTTCCCTTTTGTGAAAGTTAATTTCGAGTGTAATTTCTAATGTATTTGTCCTATGAATATTTTATTCCAACCATCAATTGCAGTAATACTTTATGATATTTTCGTCACATATTTGTCTCAACTGTACTGAAATTTGGAAAAAAACTTTTTCTTGTTCGTAAAACAAATAGTAATTTGTTGTCACCAGTATTAGTTTGTTGTCATGTATCGCTTTATACTTGGTAAGATAATATTTAGAAAATATATTATTGCCTTGAAAATTTGCATAGAGGTTAAGCATAATCATTTGAAACATATTTTCAGATATTTACATAGTTATAATTGTAAAGAATTTTGAAAAGAACGCGAAAAGGAATAAGAGAAACTGACAAGTTTATCGTAAATTTCAAACCAAAGGGCTAATGATAAAAATAAAACACGAACCTCTCCTGCTCAAGAGAAAATGATGTTAATATTGGAAAAGTATTGTCTCTCAAAAAGAAATTACCACTAGCTATAAACCTAAAATAATAATAATAATACACTCAATGCAAAAGAAACACACAGACAAAAAGGGTTTTTCCAAAAATAACATGCAAGAGCCCGAATTATTTGAAGATGAAGGACTTCTAGATAATTAGAAGAGGTGTACCGCGCATTGTTGACTGTACCACCGACCTGCGCGAACTCAGAAAGAGTATTTTCAACTGTTGGAAAAATGATCGATGCATTATGTTTTTTATTAGTATTGTTTTTTTGTTATGACATTAGTTCATTCATTTTATATTTGTTCACAATATGTTTTCATGAATAATACAATTTTTGTACAAAAATATGAAATGATGCAACAAAACAATATGTTTACAAGCATTTTCTGAGAAATTTCAAATACTGGTATCAATACCGGTATTCCGGTATCACATTTTAAAAATACCGAATACCGGTATTGAATTTTTGGTTCGATATTGCAATTGCCACTGTTGTCAGCTTTGGCAGTAAAAATGTCAGTAGTAAAATCTAAATTATTGAAACATCGTCAACCTGAATTTGCAAAACCAGCATTAGAAACTCATAAATTAAAATCAGCATTATAAGGAACAAAGTTTCCAGCTGATTTCTTTGGAGAAAAACTTAGGGCACAATATTTATAATTTTTCTTCAAAAGAAGGAATGTTAGATTTTTTTTTTAATCAACACAGCTAAATCCTTACTTTATATCTATATTGTAATTTACTCACTATTTGACTAGGGGGTCAGGCCCACTGCGCGCTTCACTCGCAACCCCGCCTCTATTTTCAAAAATCTTATTGCGACTTGTGTTTTTTTTCCGATTTTAATAAAATGAATTTTGCAAGGAGTTCAGATAATAATTCATTAAAGTTTGGATCAGGATTTTTAAGGATCGAACCCATGACCATCGTGTTATTCGCACGAATCTCTAACCAGTTGAACTAATATACCTTCCTCTTAGGACGCTATGCAAGCAAGCAATGCTGAATAAAAAGCAGAATAAATCAGTGATTTTTTTTTTTCAAAAAAAAAAAAACAATGTGAGCTGTTTTGCCAAAAGCGGTGAACAAAATCTTTAAAATGATGCCTTACGTATGAAGTTGGATGAACTATTGCGGCAGTAATTGCGTTCCCACAAAAGAGAAAGATAATTTTTTAAAGAAATAATGTACATGGTTATATAAGCAGTTAGAAAGCCAATTCAAATATAACATAAAAATAGTTAAAAATACGTATCTACGAGAAACAAAATCGTGGAAAAGAAAATAAATTTCTTTTACATGAATTCTTTTTCGCAATTCATTCTAAAAATAATTGCAGGAAAAATTAAATTCGCAATACGAAAAGGAAAAATGGAAATTTAATTGATGACATTTTGAATTCTAGAAGTAATTGAAGATAGAAAGATTATCCATTAAGGTTGGTGTAAGCTTTTAAGTGCTGGTTTTGATGTTTCTATCGCATTGTCTTGCATTAAGTTGTTTTGACGAATTAGCATTTGAAGAACATATTTTTAATGGAAAAGGAAAAGAGGAGATTTAAATAAGCGGATTGAACGTTTATGGGATAAAATAATCTCTTTAAAATAATCTGAGAAACAGGTTGTAGGTATTTCACAAATATGTTTCAAAAATAATCCCATATTACAGTACAAATAAGGTTAGATTTAATTTGTTACTTGTAAAAAAAAAACTATTTTCTGAAGAAAATTGCAGATACTTGAATGTTCACTGTGCAGTGACTATTTTAAAGTAATGCTTAGAAAAATTTTCAGCCGCAAGATGACCCACAACATAAGTCAACTTTTTAAAAGAAAAAGCACAAGCTCAATGTATAGACATATATACCGGCATATGTAAAAAACAGAGGGTGGTCAAATTATTAGGGATACCTCTCAATCTTTCGTATTTTTAGGTTTTATTTATTTATTTATTTATTTATTTATTTTTTTTTTTTTTTTTTTTGAAATTCTGCATTGCTGTTACTATCATAATAATTGGTTTTTAGAAGTGGCAAGAAACTAACAAACTACCAGTCTGCGTCATTTTACAAACATGTGACGTTATTCTTGTTTTAGTCTATGATGTGTAAAAACAGCTGCTGTCGTCGAAGTTATACTAAGTATTCTAGAAATATATCTATGAAAGTTTTTGTTTCTGCTACAGTCAATATGCCAGTAATACTTATTAATAATTTTTTTTTTTACTGCAGCTTGTGCTTGAAGTTTAGATTTATATCATAACGTGATATTGTCAAAAGATATATTTTAAGAATGAACATTGCTTCAAACATGTGCCTTAGAAAATGTAGGGAAATAGTGTATCAAAAATGTAAAAAGTTTCTTAAAGTGCAATTTTCGTAATTTGCGCATTCTACCTAACTGAAAAATTGCCCGCCAAAGGTGAAAACTGCTTCTACATTCGAAAGAAGCAATTGCCTGTTTAACGATATTTTGATAGTTGAAATTTTAACCTTAACTCCAGAGGATTAAGTCTAAACTCCAGTAGATAGCGTTAGTTGTTGACCACTTTTTCGAACACAAGAACTACGGAAGGGGTCATTCTGACCCCAAGTAAACTTTTTTTGCTAACTGCTCCTCCGTATTTTCATAAAAAGCTTAATTCCTCTTTAACTTTTCCTAAATAATCGTGCTGTGTTACAATATAAAGGTTTCAAAAAGATTAAGTTACCGCCCTATATATATATACCTATATAATATTTCATGTATTTCTGCTTTAGCCCTGGCTATAGGGCGGTAACTTACTGAATATACCTGCCTTGCCTTCAAAATTCAAGTTGAACCGAACCATTGCTTCGGTCTCTCGTCTGGTCAGTGCTAATTCTGTATTAGTTACCAGTTTGTTTGGCACTCTTGGCTTCCTTAAGAGGTTTTCTACCTTCAGCTCAGTCACTCCTATGCCGGGTTGATGAGTGCTAATAAGCACGAAACTGCAGTCCTCGGCTGGAATTGACTGAGCTGGCGGTGTATTTCATGAACCAGATTGTTATTTGCAACAACCTCCCGCTATTTCAATATCGTTTGGGCCATTAAGAAATATGACTGTATGATATAGAAATATGACACGCAGCAATCTCTGAACACCTTCTTTAACAGTTAAATCATTTTTTTTTTTTTTTTTTCGCGAGAAATTTCAAATTTACGCGCAGTACGATTTTTAAACTTATGATGATCTCGGCACTTCCACACAGCAACGGCAGACTCAGGCGAGAGTGAAAAATCAAACTGAACTAGATAGGGGGATGGAATAACGTGCCACTTGCACTGCACTCTCAGAAATGGACTTTCAAATTTGACGAAATTTTCTTCGTTTTTGACGAAACCACTTTCAGGGATATGCTCCAAGCGAACATTTCGTCAAATTGAAGAAACTGCTTTTGTTAGTGGTTTGAGGATGCGAATTTCGTCAAATGTAACGAAATATTTCTTCATTCTAGTTTCGTCAAATTAACAATCATTTTCGTAGTTTTGAGAGCATTAGTTTCGTCAAATTATTTTCGTCATATATGAGGACGTTAATTTCGTAAATTTTTAACAAACTTTATTTCTTTTTTTTTTCTTTGAGCACATTATTATTTATTTATTTATTTATTTATTTATTTTTTTTTTGAGAATACAGTCGAACCTCGTTAATTCGAACACGCTTAAAACAAATAACTGCTGAAATGATCTTTTTTGCAATCCTTGTCTTATTGTTTATTGTTTTTTGGATAAAGCGAACCACGTTTTTTTAATCGATTTTAATGGTCCCTTTAAGTTCGTTATAACGAGGTTCGACTGTATTTTATAAGATTTGTGTGCGTGTGATCAAATCCTAACTTCAGAATCTTACCACCGTAGTTTCCCACTTTATTGCGTATAGTCACTCTCACAGGCCCGTCATTTACGGGGTCAGGGGGTCAATTGCCCCCCCCCCTCACGACTTGATTTTTGAACATTCATGTTTTTACACTTGACTGGCTATTGTTTTAGTTGGTTTTCTGTAAAAATTTTATTGAGTACAGACTCTCTGTCATATTTGGGAAAAAATTGAAACAACGGGCCTGCAGCTCCCCCCCATTAAAAAAAAGACAAGTAATTGTTAAAAAAAGAGGCACATAAATATGTCAAGCAAATTTATGTAAAAATGCAAACAAACAACTTCTTAAAAAAGGTAAAACAAATCATTGCAGATTAAACTCCCCATGGTATCTAATTAAACCCCCCATAATGGGGGTTTTCCCTCAAAAAATCTAATTTTTGTCGGATATTTTCCAAATTTGGCAGAGGTTCGTTATTGGAGGCTCGGGAATTCACACAAGTTCGTTTATGTCCCTCTATGTGGGGGGCGGGGGGGCAGACAACCCCGCATTGGGGGTTCTCCGTATTAAAAAAAAGTTTTTGTCCGATCTTTTTTAAATTTGCCATAGAGGTTCTTAGATGCTCAAGAATCACGCAAGGTAGCTTTCATCACTTTATAAGGGGAGGGGGGGGGATTCCTTGAAAAAATTCAATTTTTGTCGGATTTTTCCAAAATTTGGCACATAGGTTCTTTGATGCACGGGGATTCACGCAGGGTAGTTTTCGACCCTCTATGGGGGGGGGGGCAACCCGTATGATAGTTTTCCTACAAAAAATCCAGTTTTTGTTGGATCTTTCCGAATTTGGCACAGAGTTTCGTTATTTGATGCTCAGGAATTCTCATAGGGTGGTTTTCTTTCCGCTATGGGGGCAACCCCATACGGGAGGGGGGGTTCTTATAAAAAACCAGTTTTTATCATATCTTTTCCAAATTTGGAACAGAGGTCCTCTGATGCTCGGGAATTCACACATGGTAGGTTTCAACCCTCCATGATGGGGGGGGGGGGAGCAACCCCGCATTGGGGATTCTCCTTTATTTAAAAAAAAGTTTTTGTCCGATCTTTTCTAAATTTGCCATAGAGGTTCTTTGATGCTCAGGAATTCACGGATGTTAGCTTTCGTCAATGTTGGGGGGGGGGGCAACCCCGATGGGGGTTTTCCTTGAAAAAAATTCATTTTTTGTCGGATCTTTCCAAAATTGTCACAAATGTCCTTTGACGCTCGGGAATTCCCGTTTTCGTCCCGCTACGGAGTGGGAAACCACGTGTGTGTGGGGGGGTCGTATAAGAACCCAGTTTTTGTCTGATCTGTTACAAATTTGGTATATTTGTCTTTTGATGCTTGGGAATTCTCATAGTGTAGTTTTCGTCCCGCTATGTGTGGCAAACCCCATAGGAGTTTTCCTTATAAAAATCCAACTTTCGTCGGATCTTTTCCAGATTCGGCCCAGATGTCCTTTGATGCTGTAAATCCACATAGGATAGTTTCCCATGGGGTAGTACCCCATGTAATTAAAGAACCTATGTGCCAAATTAGAAAAAGATCTGACAAAAGTCTGGATTTTTGTAAGAAAAACTCCCCTAATGGGGGAGGGGGGGGGGGCTGCCCCAAAAGCGGAAAGAATATTTCAAACTGTTTGAACTACATCGCTACATCGCGATGTAAGGATGGCGATGCGTCACGATGTAGAAATTCCAACATCGCCCTACCCTGCTGGGAATATAAAAGTGCTACTTCCTTAGCAGTCATTGGATTCTGGAAAAATAAATCATGTGCCACTTTTATGCACAGTTAGATCGATATATGCTCGGGAGAAAATTGCTGAGAAGTTTCTTCTTCATTGCATCAAACGAAAAAATTTCAGAAAAAAAAAAAAGATTTTTATCCTACTTATACCATAAATTTCAAAGAAAAAGTACAATAAAATGGACAACTTTAAGTTAGTATATATTTGTTTTAAAATTAGATACAGAAAATAAAATTAGATAATCTTAAGAAAAGCTTACCTTTTTCTTTTTCCAATCAATTATTTGTTTTATTAATTTTGCTTGTATGTAGAATGTTTATTTGGCCAAATTTATGTTTAATACATGAACTTTATTATTGCATGCATTTCATACTTCGTACTTTGAAAACAATTCTCTGCCAAAATTGCATAAGGTATTTGAAAATATAAATCTTAAAAAAATGCAGATGTGAAATAAATCTTTTGGTAAAATTAATTTAGTGCAATGTTTGTTAAATAATTATAAAAATATACCTTTGCTTTTTACCCCTAAGTTTTTATTTTTATTTCCAAACATGTGTAACATGAAATCAATGCATAATATACGAACATTTAGAATATAGTTATAATTATGAAAAAGTCTTCGTCTGTCCTTGTTCTGATTATCTTCGTGATGTTGGATCCATCCTAAAAAAGTTTAAAAAAGAGAATATATGCATAATAAGTAAAGGTTTAAGTCGATGGGTATATGCCCTCATGCACATGGATCTTTTTTCTATTTCGAGGAAAGTTTTAGGATTAAATTCAACAGTTTATTTCTGAAATAAAACATGTTTTCACGATTTCTTTCAAAATCTGAGGGTTTTTTTTTTCCTTAAGTTAAAAAGCTACGATTCGCTTGTGACTTTGAAAAGCATCTGATTTAATTTTCATATTTTTCAAAATATATGATTATTTCGATGCTGACAGCTTTTTTTCAAGCAGATTGCAAGAATGAGTTATTTTTACAGCGGATGAACAAAATTTTTATTTAGGCAGCTAGACTCTCAGTTAGTTTCTGAAATTAATTTCTGAATAATATTCCAGAATTAGAGTTTCTTCAATCTATCGAGAATCAGCATTGTTTAGCCATTAAACGAGTTAATTCTTTTGCACATCAAGTCGTGATTTTTTTTTTTTTTTTTTTTTGAGCTATAAAAAAAATCAAGGGTGCGAAAATTGTTGATCTGTGATTTTTTTTTTAAATTTATTTTTCATTTTAACCAATAACCAAAATACACCGTTTTTTTTTTTCGATTTCCGTGTTCCGTTTTCTTCACGAATGTTTTCTGAAGTACTCCCCCCCCTACCCAAATTAGTTCCAATAAAGTATTTATGAATTAAGTAGTACTGAAACTGGTGATTATGATTTTATTAGCACTTTTTTCAGAGATTTTATTGTGCTATGTTATCAATAAACAACATTTACTTACCGAGCTTTACCTCCTTAAACCATTTTCAAATTAGAGTCAAAAACCAGGGCTCCAACACTCGAAGCCACGCTCCATTTCATAAGTCAACTAGTAATTACATAAAGCTATCTTCTAGCTGATGGATAGGGATTTAGTAGAAAAAAAAACTGATTTTTCTGCTATACTGGGGGTAGAGTACTTACAAAATGGGGCGTAGCTTAAGGGCGTGTGTACTTTGGATTTTTTTAACTCAGCTGGTAATGATTTTAAGAGGGAATGCTGGCCAAGTAAAGTTGTTGATTGATAGTATAGTACCTTGAAATTTTTAAAAAATATTCGAACAAAATCATAAAATCATCAGAATCAATCACTAGTACAAAAATATTCAAACGTAGCTCTATTAGTTTGGGACGGAGACGAAGGGAGTATCACCTTTTAACTAAGTATATTTGATTTTTAAATATGCAATTTTCAAGCAGTAAATAAAAAAACGCCAAGGGAGAAGAGTTGCCAAAGATAGGGGAAACCCAATAACAAAATGCATTTTGTTGTTTGTGTCTTGAGAACTAATTGACTGATATCAATGGATTTTTTTTCAAAATTATATAATGAAAATAGGGACTAGTGTGATGAGCAAAGCTTGTTACATATATAAAGCTTATCATATATTTTCATTATCCTTTTAATTTTTCATATAGTTTCCTTATCCTTTCAATTTTTCAATTGAAGTTTGGTTAAATTTTCAGACATTTTACTTTATATCCAGCAAAATCACAATTCCAACTAAAAGATTTGGATTTATTGGAAGTTCATCTATAAAATGCTTCTTAGTCTGATTTAATGTAGACCGGGATTTCTCACTTTTTGTTGACAATATCTTGAGGCGGCAAATATGGTAATAAAATTAATGCTGCATTTATTTTAGCTGTAGAAACTATGTATAATGGAAAAATTCATAATTATGTCAAATCATGTAACACAAATTGACATAGAAAAACTTATAAATTTAGTGCATGAAGTGGGAAAATAAACAACAAAAAATGCTTATTATTGTTATTATAATTTTCAAACATGCTATACTGTCTTTTCTTTTTTTCTTTTTAAATCGATGTTAAGCATTAAAACTTCACTTCAATAATTTATTTTAATTTGCGGAAAAATTGAAAAAATATTGAAAATATTCTGCTGGAATATCAAGCACAAAGATAGAGTTCTTTATGGAAATTAATATTTTCTCTATCTTAAAATGATTTTATCAAATTCATATTTACTTTACTTCATGTTTTATGCAAGTAAAAAAAAAAAGGCTGCACAAATAACAAACATAAGCACTTATTGCTAGAAACATCTGCCGCAGGGAAAGAGATTATATAAACAACATGGGGTAAGCTGGTAAGCATATTGGGGGATTGGTATATAGTATTTGTTTAAGAAAATAAAAATGCAGAATGAAACAAATTTGAACTATTAAACTAAAAAATACCCTTCGTTTAACAGAATTATTTTTGTAAAATTCATGGAGAAGAATGAAAACACATAACCATGTAATATATTCCATGTTGAAATTAAAAGCTTCAAAGTTCTATGCCTTTTATAAAAGCGCTCTATTTATCATCTGTGTTAGTTAAGCTACGGTGTAGGTTTTTTTTTTTTGTAAGTTTAAATTCGTACAAACTCTTTAGTCATGTTTGTAATCTTTTAAACGAAATAAAGGAAGTACGCTTTTGAAAACAAATGTCAACGAACCAACATTTTCTTTTACAAATAAAAAAACAAGCTAGCTAAGCCTAACGTGGAGGTGACTCAAAGTTAACACACACAGAATTCTAAACCTAATCGAACCGTTCGTTTTCAATTTTAATGTGTTTTAAATACAACTATAAACCCAACACTAAACAAAAATGTAACAATACATAAAAGAAGGCACATTGCACATACAAATTTCAATAAATACTAACCTTTTTTATGAATCCTTTAGAATAATTGAGGTAAGATAATTTAACGAGCAAGTACAAGATTGCAACGAAAACTCCCAGAATGCACTGCAATATGACGAAATCGGGACGAAATAATTTCGTGAAAAATTTGAGATTTCTGGTTTCGTCAAATATCACGTGATTCGGTGACGAAAGGATCGTCGAAAATAACGAAATAGTGCTCGAGGATTGCCGAATCGTCAAAATTGAGCGTTTCATTTTTGACAGTGTGGAAGCATCAAACTCAAATACAATTCCATTTTCATTACTTCACATCCAGCCTAATGGCTAGAGCATGCGCAGTCTGGTTATTTGATTGCCACACCCCGTTCATTATCTATGTTGTGTTCCAAAAATAAAGATCAATTTTCATGAAAACACTAATATATATTGATTTCGTCTACATGTGTTTGAAGAAATTTTGTCCTTAGAAGAAAGAACAGCCGTAGTCTGCCGTGTGCAGGTAAACGGCAGTATCTGTAGAAATGAATTTTCGAGATATTTGAAGAAACGCATTTTGGATTCAATACTAACAGGGAAATGTTGGAATTAAACCTCTTTTTTGTGCCTTTTTTTCGGCGGAAATCAAATAAGCGAGCTTGTACAATAAAGCTCACGTACAATAAATGACAAAAATGCAAAAAATTGAAAAATGAAAATTTGCAGTTACTGCCCTTTACCTGCACACGGCAGTAGTTTACTGAAAAGTGATTGATAAAACATAGGTGAGTCAGTTTTACTAGCTAAAATACGGAAAACAGCCACCAACAATAGCAAAGATAAGGCTCTCTGTGAACAAATTCACACGAATCGGTAGCGTGGTGGGTAAAAAGCGTCGAGGACTAACATCAACATCTGAAGATATCCGTTCATATTAGTTTTTCACCAGTATCCTGATACTGGTGATCTGCCGCAGCCTTTTCTGCGGGATATTTTCCATATTTTTGGCGGTTCAGCTGACGCAGCTATTATAATGTTTTACTACCCAGTTTAAATGAAACGCTGGCGATTGTTGATTCTAAGGAGAGTATTTCTTCAAATACCTATGAAAGAAATCAATCCTTAAGTGTTTTCTTATAAATGGATTTTTATTTTTGAATCATTCTGTATTGTCATTTTATTAAGAATAGACATGCTGATATTTATCAGGAATTTTATACAAGAAGGGCTGACATGAAAAATCGCTATCAAATTTGCTACAAAAAAAAAAAAAAAAAAAAGAAAAAGAAAAAGAAAGAAAGAAAAAAAAACATCGGATTAAAAAAAAAGAAAATGGCTCAAAATTTTCGTAGTTTTTACTAGAAGAAATAATAGGTGTTTGTTTATAACCTTTTAGTATATTTTTAGTCACAATATTGGTATAATAGTATTTACCAGACGAAATGAACAGGAAAAAACTTCATTTGTTGGAAAGTAATAACGAATTGTGTGATTTACATCATTTTTTTTTTTCTAATTTTACAGACATTAACAAGAAGTCTTTGAAAAATGCGACAAACAACGAAAATACAGAAATTGCAAAGACAATCGTTTAATATTAAAAACGGTCAAATCAGATGAAATTGGAATTTATGAAGAAAGGAAGGAAAGTACTTTAATTTTATAAGTGAAAGTCGTATTACATTTTAGTTAGTCGTTTCACTCAAAAGTCCCTACAGAGCACAAAATCAGTTTCAGTAAAATATTTTATCATTAAATATTCTGAATGTTACCAATTGTCTGTGTGTCTAAGTGAGAAAAAATTGATAAACAAATTTAGATAATTATATTTCTTTATTTTTTATTTATTTAAAAGCTAAACAGCTTCACATACATAGAGTACTGCGTTCCAAGCGCCTTGCCTCCGGACAAACACAGGAAAGATTTAAAACACAAGAGAAGGAAATAACACCCAGGGCACCGGCGGGAATCGAACCCACAACCTCCGGCTTAGTAGAAGACGAAGCTTCTACCACACAGCCACGGAGGCGCCAGATAATTATATGCGTGAACTTCGCGAAACGAAGTATTCCACAAGATTTATATTCCTCAAACATTACAAACCTGTAGTTTTTGTTTGTTTAACATCTATTTAATATCCATTCATTTCAACTATTTTTGCATATTCTAAACCGGATTATTTAACAGTTTAAAGAAACCTTTAGACGTTATAACTGTTTATTAATTTCATAAAATTTCTTGACATCATTCGAGGAAATTGCCTGTTTAAATGCAACTTCAACAAATAATTTTACTTCAAACATTTATCTCGTAACGAATTGATGAGTTATGATCCCTTGATAACGCGAAAGAGATAATTTTACGTTCTGCCAATTCAGGGCAAACTTTGATTATTCAATTTATTATTAGACGGAAGAGCTCAATAGATAAAATTTGAATAAAAGCTAATTTTAGACTATAAGCAAAAGCAATATTTTTGAAATTAAGCCCTAAAAATTAAAATTTGGTCGTACGTAATACGTTATAAGCATGTATGATTCTGAGATTTATTTGATACTTCCGTATTGACTATTCCACGGTTTTTTTCATAATTAGATGGCTTAATTGGTTTTCTTTCTCTTTATTTTATTTCGTTACATTTATTGATTTGCTTATCATTTGGATAAACTTAAAAAATGCATTTCTTTCTATTAGTACATAAGAAATGAATTACGTAAATCAGAAGAAAAAAAAAAACAAATATTTCAATAACTACTCTAGTTAAAACAGCATTAAAAATAGTATTTTTCAGGGCAGAAGTAATAACTGAGCGACGTCTTGTTAATTAAATATTTCAAATGAGCTTCTTTAACTAGGCGATCTCTGTAATAAAGCGTTAATTAGAAAAATTTCTTGGTTCGCATTTCGTGACGATTTTGTTAAAATTTATTTATGATCAAAATGGTTACGAGATCTGAAAAGTAAAGCAAAACAATAGGGTAGACCGGGGCACGGTTACGATGATTTTTCTCATTTTTATGTTTTAACTTAGGACATTTTAAACATAGCGGTTTTATGAATCAGTTAATGGAGTCAAAATTAGTATATTCAGTCGTTGCTCAGTTTGTGTTTTTAACAGAAAAAAAAAAATATTTTTTAGTCCAAGTCGGTTGCGTAAACGTTCCCCGTACACGGGGCACGCTTACGCATATATATTTTGACACCTCACGTGGTTCCTGTTAGTGTTTTGAACATAATGTCTTACCATTGTTAAAATAAAGCAAATTTATTGCAGACTGAATGGTGTATAAAGTTAAAGCTGAAGGGGCATGAAGACAACACTATATGATTGTAAGCTATAAGATAAGAATGTGTAACTTAATTAAAAATTAAAGGGTAATTTTCAAAATTAAATAGCCGGAAAATACTAAAAAGGTTTGAACAGTTTGGAGTGAAATGAGTATCTGGGGCACGTTTAAGTACAACACGGTAAAAACGTGCATAAAGGTGATCCGACGTCAACTTGCAACGTTGCGAAGTTTGGATTTATTTTTAACGTGAAAAAAATGTAATAACATTCAGTTTATGGGTCAGTCTTCAAAAAGTGTAACTTTTCTGTCACACGCCTTTTACAGTAAAAATTTTAAGGAAGAATACATTTAACAATGATTTTTAATTTCATCAAAAATATATCTATTGAAACCTGCCAACAATTTTTTAACAATAATTTTTATTTTAGTATATTTTTGGCCCACAACTCGTGAATTCTCACCTACGTGGCATGTCACGCACCTTGTGTGGCTGTTTATGTTGCTTAATAATTTGTTTAATTAAAAGTATAAACTTATTAATTTATTAATTTATTTCCTTTCACAAGTGTCTCAAATACTAGTTGTTTAAGTACATTTAATTTTTTAATATTGTGTTTTAGTTCGTTTTAGAAGGACAAGGAGTCATGTCACACAATAAATTCTCACCTCCGTTACCTAAACACAAAAATCCATTCCTCATTAACAAGTGGCAGCAATGACATCAAATTTTATTTTCCATGATACAAGGGAGCACCCTTGTTTATTTTCAGCCATAGTTGAAGTTGTGATATTTTTGTCGAAAAACAAGAAGATTATAGATTTTGCTTTAAAAACTTAGTGTGGTTACTCTGACTTCTCACCTCTGTGAACTAGAATTTTGGGGATGTAAATTAATGTAAAAAAAGAAGTGAACATGTTTTCATATGCTTAACATGTGCAGATTGCAGCAACTGAGAAAAAAAAAATTCCCTGAAGAATGTATCAATTAGGCCTATATTAATGGGAAATTCCTCACCTCCGTGAATCTCACCTGCGCGACAGACATTATCAACATCATTATTTCTGAGGTGAAAATAAATGATGGAGGGGAACTACGTCAATAATAGGCATTTTACTAAAATTATAAATTGCCAGTATATCCTCAAATTTACTAAATACTATTTTTTAACATACATTTAAAACTACTAATTAAGCCGTACTTTAATTAAGAGAGCTTAATATTATATTCCCACTAATCATGAAAATAGCCAATTGTTTTCACAATTTACAAAATTACTACTTTGATATTAAATTGGCCTCGATTTTTAAATAGTAAAAGTTTTTTTCTCTTTTTTTTTTTAATTTCCGTGAACAAGGCATTTTTAAATTTTTTCATTTATGTGTAAAATAATTGGAACTTAGCTCTGCCATTGTTTATGATTACTT
Organism: Uloborus diversus; assembly: GCF_026930045.1. Taxonomy (NCBI): domain Eukaryota; kingdom Metazoa; phylum Arthropoda; class Arachnida; order Araneae; family Uloboridae; genus Uloborus; species Uloborus diversus. The sequence goes on from NC_072740.1 coordinate 132,657,990, forward strand.
CTAGTAGGTAGCACTTTCATGAAAGAATGAAAAAAAAAGAAAACAAAATTTGGAAATGGAAAAATATTTTCGTTCAGAAGTTACGTTTTCTGGAGAATGACCCTTATACAAATACAATTCTCAAAAGAGGATAAAATTCTGTTAATTTTTATGTATTTGTTCATTCTTCACTAAATATTATTTATTCACAATACGCTTCAAAACGTTCAACACAAAATTTACTCAACTTGGTTGAAAACAGATAATTCTTTCTACATGCTATAGACTGAAGCTCGACTGACGCTCAAAAACTTGTAGGAATATTTGCTAGGGAGCAGCATCAATCTGTTATGACTGTTGGCGCTTCAGTTATAATTTGTTTTGAAAAAAGGGCACTGCGTAAACGTCTACCCTACACAATTGATACAATTTGCTTTTGTTCTTAAGGTTCATTTAGCTTATGGAATGATTTTTCAATAAGTCTTGACACTTCAGATTTTCTTGAAAACAGAAATAAAGGAATGTAACATTTGCGTAAGATATAAAACTCAATAGAATGTTATATTAATTCAAATAAACCATGACATGATTTTATGTATTTTTTCAGGGTGCTTCAGTTAAACGTTTAAGAACTCCTAAGAGGGTAGGATACATTCTGACGACTCGAAATCATATAGCAATGCGGGGTCGGAAACGCTTTCCTAAAGCGGTGATATACACAGAAGCACCATTGAAAAAGAGCCCGTAAGTGAAAAATCTTTGTAAAAAAGCAAAAAGTACACATTATTATCAAAGAATTCCAAAAAAATCCACAAACTTGCTAACAATTTGTACAAAATTTCTTAATTTTTAAATGAAAAAAGTTAAATAACACCAATTACTTTATTAGCAAAAAATTTATGTACTATATTGATGCAATGTACAAAATACTGGGGGAATTACCGAGAGAGAGAAGTGGGCTTTTCTTACAATTCAACTTCAAATGTTTTGACATATTTTAAAACATAAACACGTGTAACGAATAAATACCTTTGTGCTGAAAATTAAAAAGTCAGTAATCCAACGTTATGAAGCACACAAATGATTGCAGACACGTGTTCGTTGTAACACCGAAACACGTGTCTGCAATCATTTTGCAGTTTTTGTGCTTCATAACGTTGGATTAATGACTTTTTAAACACATATGTTCATTACGTAAGAAATTTATTGATTGAATAACCATAAAAGCAGTTGAAACTACCTATTATTAAGAACTTTCACACATAAAGTTGTTTTTTTCAAAAATAATAATAATAAAATGTTACATATTTACGTTCATGCATAACAACCTTAAGTCAAAAAAAAATGAAATGTGACCCTTTTCTTTCCTAAATATACGTACAAACTTCTAAAAGTTACGTAAACATATTAAGTCACTATGCATTTGACTTTTTTTTGTCGTGCTTTAAGACGAGATGTTTCAAATTCTATTTTCAATAATGTATTTTTACATAGAGAATAATAAAAAATCGATATTTTTCCGGACTTTATGTTTAGCTTTATTTTCCATTCATCTTTGGGAGTCAAAAAACATGAAAAGCAAACCTCTCGAAAAGTAAAAGCAATTTAATAACAAAAGTCGGGTTTTATTAAGATGCAGGTATCGATCAGCTCTTCAGTAAAAGATCTCCCTTTTATTGTAGTATTAGAGTTTTTATCACAGGACAAAAGGACAAGAGAAAATTAAACTATTTTTTCTTCTTTTACCTTCTTTACTATCTGCTTAGCTGTTTTATTTTTCTTTGCTTGATTTAAAATGTGCCACTTCTTTGCTATTAGTTTTACACATGTCTCATATTTAAAGAAAGGAAAGCTATGAAATTCGCACGTCACTGAAAACTGAGCTACAGTTTTCCGAAAATTTCCATTTTCCAAAAGGAAAAAAAGTGCTTTCAAAAGCAAAAATGATGTCACAGGCATCACAAAAGGGTTCTTTTTATTATTATTATTTAATAAAGCTGAAAACTCTTTAGACCTCCCTGGTCGCAAATGCTGCATACATACATTTTTTGTTGTCGTTTTGAGCAGCATAAAGTCTTTCATATTGAATGGGTTAAAAAGAAAGTACACAGTAGCTCGCAAATGTCTTGAGACGATATGTTTTTCTAACCTAACTTCTTTTGCAAGCATAAGAAGAAGCATAATAGGATGAACTGTCAGTAATTGACCAATTAGTCGAAGTTTTTTTTAAAGTAAAATTACAGGAAAAAAATTATTGAAATCAAGTACACGTTTACTGTAATTTAAATGTTCTTTAATAATAGTTAAAAAAAAAGATTTCTTTAGTATTTGACCACTTTTTTCACATAGTAAAAACCAAAATCAATACTATTAAAATCCGAACATATCAAAATATGTATATTTTCATTTATGTCCGTCTCAAGTTCACTTCGGATAGGTTGTTAGTAGGTTGACGTCATCACACGTAGACCCCTTGATGATGGGTGTATGCCAGCGATAATCTATAAGGTCCAGAAAACCACCATATGCCCCAAAATTTGGCGACATGTGGTTATTTCTCCCCAAAGCTGGCACAAAAAATAAGCCGCCAATAATGATGACACCTTGGCGATAGCTTCAATTTCTTGAAATGCTTTTAAATCCAAGCAGATATGATGACATCAATATATGATTCATCGCAGGACACAACTCTAGCCACCGACTAGATAATGCCTTAATATTGAAGCACTACTAATAAACGTCATCTATGTAATACTAGCCGTGTGCCCGGCGTTGCGTGGGGTACCTCAAAAATGAAAGAGATGTCAAGTTGATTTTTTGTAATACTTTGATACTAGTTTCTAACACGTTAAGGATTAAAAAAATGCGTGTAATAAAGGGTTTGCAAAACACAAGTAAAACATATTCTTGACAAATATCTTATCAACGTTAGTAATAGTTGTCAATGATACAAATTATGAAAATTTTCAATTAGCACAAAAGATGAAAATCTATTCATTACCAACTATAATCAGTGCACACGTTAAACTGAATAAGGGGAAGAGTGGGTACAGGGAGAACAGTCAGACAGCAGCAATTTATTTACTGTTTTGCTATTTCCAGACTGGTAAAGCTTTTGTAAAGTCAAATCAATATGCTATGAACATTATTTCAGAAAGAAAATTGCGTTCAGATCTAAGGTGAGAAAAATAATTACGTCACATTAATTTAACCCCATCAAAGTAAATTTTTAGCATTGCTTGTTGTTTCGTTTCTTGCTGTTATAACTCGGTAGGCCATTCTAATAATATTTATCCATTTATATCAAATACATTTAAATAAAACAAGATTGATAATCGATAAGCAAAGAGCTTACCTTCCATTTGTTCATCTGTTATCTGTTGTTCACGTTGGGCCTTCTCTCTATAATCATTTTATATTTCCTTTAATTGTGTAGTGTTGTCATTATTACATGCTTTATGTAGTCACTGCTCAATAATTTAACTAATAAAGAAATTAAATACATTTATTAGCTAATGTTACATCACATATCTACACACTACGATGGTTCGAGAGAGACTGACTGTTTTACAATATGGACGCGAACGTGGAACAAAAATGAAAAAGTTTCGGTTTGGATTTGAAAGTTCGCGTTTCAGTTTACAGTTTTGGTTTGCGTTTAGCAAGGTTCCTCTTCAGTTCACTTCAGAGATCACTATTGGAACGTCATTTCTAATACCCCTGCTTGATCTCTGAAGTCATTATTTGCAGGTTGTTTCTATGTCTGGTAAGGTCAGGCTTTGGTAAAGGTTTAGTTAAGATATCTGCAGTCATTTCCTTGCCTGACAATATTCTAAGTCAATTATTCCAGTTTCCTTTAGATGTTTGATGTTCTGATACTTTATATCAATGTGCTTTGTTTTAGCGTGATACTTGTCACTTTGAATCAATTTTATGCAGGATTGATTGTCTTCCATCATAACTATTGGTAGTTCTTGCGGTAAATCCAAATCTTTTAAAAGACTAATTATCCATATTGTTTCTTGTGCTGCATTAGCTGCTGAAATATATTCTGCCTCAGCAGATGAAAGAGCGACTGAATTTTGTATCTTGGTGATCGAAAAGTTACCAAGTTTAAAGAGATTTCCACTGGTAGATTTTCTGACAGATATGTCTCCAGCCCAGTCTGCATCGGCATAGGTTGTTAAGATTGGATTCATCTCTTTCTTTATAATCAACTTGTATTCTATAGTTGTTTTTAAGTATCTTATAACTCTCTTAACTGTGTGTGCTTCCCAATCATTCTGTCTGGGTTTTTCATTCCTTTTGCTGAGGATGTTTACAGAGGCAGATATGTCAGGTCTAGTGACTGTTGCTATGTACAACAGTATTCCTACTGCTTGTCGATATTTTTTATTATCCGGGAGTAAATTCTCTTCATCATTTAGTTTTAGGTTACCCGGTTCCATTGGTGTATCGCAAGGTTTTGCATTTTCAAGATCAAATTTTTCTATTATTTCTTGTATTTTGTTTCTTTGATCTAATATCATGTTTCCCTCTTTTGTTATTTCTATATTTATTCCTAGGTAATGATTTACGAAACCTAAGTTTTTTTATCTCAAATTCCTTTTCCAGTTCTTCAATTATGTTACTTATGTCTTTTTCTTCTCCTGCTATCAGTATATCATCTACATATACAATAATGTACACTGTATTATTACCTCTTGAACATTTAAAGAGACATTCATCAGTGTTACTCTGCACAAAACCTAGCTTTAGTAAGAAATCAGCAATTTTCAAATTTCTAGCTCGGGCAGCTTGTCTCAAACCATATATGGCCTTATTCAATTTATAAACTTTATTTTCTTCACCTGGTTTTACATACCCTTCCGGCTGACACATGTAAACTTCTTCTTTTAACTCTCCGTGAAGAAATGCTGTTTTCACATCTACATGGTTTATTTTCAGATTTTTGTGTATTGCGTTGGTTAGGAAATTTCTTATTGTTGTGTATGCAACAGTTGGTGCAAAAGTTTGATCAAAATCCTGTCCAAACTTCTGTGAAAAACCTTGAGCAACGAGCCGTACGCGAAACTTTTCTACAATTCCTTTGGAGTTGTATTTTGCTTTAAAAACCCACTTGCATCCAATTATTTTCTTCCCTTGGGGAGGATTAACTAATTCCCAAGTGTTATTTTTGTTAATGGATTTTATTTCATCTTCTATAGCTTCAAGCCATTTTGCCTTTTCATAAGGGTTTTTAATATCTTCTAACTCTTTCCAGTTTTTCGGTTCTGTTATTTTTTGTATATTTGTAGTGGAAGCAAATCTGTCAGGAGGTATTCCTTTATTTGTTCTTCCTGATCTTCGCGGTTGCTCAGTTGTTTACTCTTCGTCTGAATTCTCGTTATCTTCTTGTATATCGATTTTTACTTCTCCAGAATTTTCCCCTGCTTTTCTACATTTTCCTGCAGCAGTGTTTTCATCATCTTCAAGTAAATCAAGGCCTGAATTATCTTTGATCTTTATATTTGAATTTTCATTTTCAATAAATTTTACAGTGCGAGCTTTGATTATATGTTTTCCTTCAACATAAATTCTGTTTCCTTTACATCTGTTATCATATCCCACGAAAATATTTTGAATAGCTGTGTCATCTAGCTTTCCTCGCTTAGTTTTATTAATATACGCATACGCTTTACATCCAAATATTTTTATACTGGATAGATCGGGTTTATTATTTGTCCACAGTTCATAGGGAGTTTTTTCTTTAGCTTTTGTGAGGAGCCGATTTTGAAGGTAGGTGGCTGTGTTTATTGCTTCACCCCAAAATTTCTGAGGTAAATTTGCTTGGGACAGTAAACACCGAGTCATTTCAACTAAACTTCGGTTTTTTCTCTCTGCTACCCCATTTTGAGAAGAGCAATATGGTACAGTTAATTGATGCTGAATGCCTTTTTCTTTTAAGAAATTTTCAATCTCTTGATTTATATATTCTCCACCATTGTCTGATCTTAAAGTTTGTAAATTTCGCCCAAATTTATTTTTAGTCATTGCGATATATTCCTTTAATTTTGTTAGCACTTCGCTCTTTTTGGATAGTAAGTATATGATTGTAAACCTACTAAAGTCGTCTATGAAAGTAAGAAAATATATTTTACCTCCAATAGTTGGTGTCTTAAATGGACCTGATAAATCAGAATGAATTAACTCGAGAATTTGTTTTGATTTATGATGTGTTTGCTTAGGGTAAGGGGCATCTGTTAATTTTGATTTGATGCAAGTTTCACATGAAAAATTGTGTGCACAATTTTCTAATTCTAATCCCGTTGCAAGTTTCTTCTATGCTAATTTTTTAATTGAATTGTAGTTTTTGTGTCCTAATCTCTTGTGCCAAAGTTCAATGCATTTTTTCTTATTGCACTGATGAGTTAGGTTAGCACAACATTCATCTTTAGAATTATCTAAGATTACTTCATAAAGATTTTGCTTAATTTTCCTTCCAGAAAAGTTTCCCCTTCATATGTTAATTTGCAACGATCCTTTTCAAACGCTGCAGTGCAACCATTCAATGTTGCTTTGCTTACTGACATTAAATTAGTTTCAAGATCTGGAACGTATAAAACATCTTTAAGTGTTATGTTACAAGTGTTCCCATCCGAAATCCTCGTTTTAAGTTTGACATTTCCAATTCCGTAGGAGCTTAATGATTCACCATTCGCGACTGTTACCGAGCTGTGATCATTATTCATTTCAGTAAATAAACGCTTGTCATTAAATATATGCGGGCTGCAAGCCGAATCCAACAAAACACTGTACCTCTGGATCTTGTCTGAGGAGAGATAAGCCAGATCCCTACTTGAGGTTTTATATTTTTCTTCTTTTGAAAGTGGGTCATCGGAACTCGCTTCACGATATGCGGTTGATTTCGGAATTCTATTCGTCTCGAAACAGAGCGATGAATTATTTTGGAATTTTTCATTGCTTTTGGTATTATTTGTCTGATAGTTACTTTGTTTCTTTTTTTAAATGCCAGCACTCAAATTTCTCGTGATTTTTCTTGTGACAATATGTACAGAATTTTTTATTCTCACGTTTCGGGTAATTTTTCTTCTTATTTGTATTATTTGCTTTGTTAGCGCTTTCATTAATTGAAGCGGCATTTCAATTCTTTTGTTATATTCGTCTGTTAATTTACCCAGTATAAAATTTGAGTTTAATTCTTCTTCTGGCCGTGCTTCCAATGCTGTAATTAATGTATCATAACTTGGGGGTAAGGATCATAATAAGAGAGCAGATAAATGGGAATCTTTGATATCTTCACCAATAGCTTTGAGCTTATCAGTGATTTCAAGAATTTTAATAATATGGTTATTCATATTACCACCCTCTTCTAATTTTGTGCTGTATAATTTTCTCAGCAAATATAGTTTGCTTGATAAATTAGATCGTTCGTGGATCTTTTTAACGCCTCCCAAATACTTCGAGCAGTGACTTCATTTTTTACGTGAACTATTTGTTTATCATCAATGGATAAATTTATTAACGCTCTTGCTTTTTGATCTTTTTAGTCCAAGCTTCAGTTAGAGGGTTCGGTGGATTACCGATTATATGGTCATACAAATCTTCTTTGATGAGAAGCATTTCAGCTTTGAATTTCCACATGGCATAATTGTTTTGATTTAATTTATCAATTGTAAAGCTTTCTTTTGAAGAAGAAGCCATTTTAATTATACCGTTTTTCTGACCTTTATTAGATATGCTTGGATATTATAATAATTTAATTCAAATGTATTAATTAGCTTTTGCCTTTAAATGAGATCCGAGCGAAAGAGCGCTTCAGTCTCATAATCTGTTATAACTCGGTAGGCCATTCTAATAATATTTATCCATTTATATCAAATCAATTTAAATAAAACAAGATTGATAATAGATAAGCAAAGAGCTTACCTTCATTTTTACTTTCTTTTATATCTAATATATAGAAGAAAGTATTGGATTCGTGCAAATTTTTGAATTTCGAATTTTGACGGATTCGAACGTTTTGAGGTGTGCTGAGTCCATTTTGACTATTTTTGGAAAATGTCTGTCTGTCTGTGTGTGTGTATGTATGTGTGTGTGTATGTGTGTGTGTGTGTCACGTCTGTGTGTGACCAGATTTTTGTGGCCGCTCTACAACAAAAACTACCGCAGGAAAACGAACGAAATTTGGTACACATATGTGCCCTTATGTGAACTTGTGCCCATTGGTTTTTTGCGCGAATTCCTCCAAGGGGGGTGGAGCATTGGGACGTTTTTTGAGTTACGCGGGCTTGCTATGCCTCAGGAAGTAACTGACGGAATCAAACAAAATTATGTCCATATGTTGCCATTAATAGGAACAGGTGCTGATTCAATTTTGGTGTCAATAACTCAAACGGGGGTTGAGCTATAGAACTTTTTTTTCGTCAATTGTGACTGCTGTATCTCAAGAAATAATGAACGGAATGAAAGAAAAATTTATCGGCAAGTAGACCTTAGTGGGTATAAGAGCTGATTTTATTTCGGTGTCAACAGCTAAAAAGGGGGTAGCGCAATCGCCCGTTCTTTTTTTCCATTGTGAGTGCCCTATCTCAAGAAGTAATGCTACGTTCTGGTTGAAATTTGGAATATATGTGAATCCATATGTAAACAGACTTTGGTTCCATTTTGACGCCAATCGCTCCAAGAGGTGTTGATTTTTTTTTTTTTTTTTTTTTTTTTTTTTTTTTTTTTTTTTTTTTTTTTTTTTTTTTTTTTTTTTTTGCGAATAAAAATAGCTTTATTAATGCAACAATAAGAAAGATAAATCGTAATAGATTGTCGTCTGCGTATTTCTCGTGATTTTAATTGCATGGAAATGATCAGAAATATTATCTCAATGATTTAAAATTTTTTACTGTTGCCATCTTATGATTGTTAACAAATAAAATATTTGCAATTAATTCAAGCAAATAACTTTCAATTTTCACTCTTTGCTTTGCTTTTGTAATAATGCAGACATTGGGATGGTCGTCAAGTTTTTGCATGTGTAATTTTGTTTTTGTTGGGAATATTGCTTCCTCGTTAAGCATGGGGAGGGATCAGAATTATAAGAAAGATATAGAAGAAAGTTTCGTGATGGCCACAACATACTAGTTTCATCTGTTATCTGTTGTTCACGTTGGGCCTCCTCTCTATAATCATTTTATCTTTCCTTTAATTGTGTAGTGTTGTCATTATTACATGCTTTATGTAGTCACTGCTCAATAATTTAACTAATAAAGAAATTAAATACATTTATTAGCTAACGTTACATCACATATCTACACACTACGATGGTTCGAGAGAGACTGACTGTTTTACAATATGGACGCGAACGCAGAACAAAAATGAAAAAGTTTCGGTTTGGATTTGAAAGTTCGCGTTTCAGTTTACAGTTTTGGTTTGCGTTTAGCAAGGTTCCTCTTCAGTTCACTTCAGAGATCACTATTGGAGCGTCATTTCTAATACTTGCCTTGTTTAATATAATAATACCCAATGATGGAGTAGCGCTCCTGACGTCATCAACAATGAAACTCAAGCCACGACATGATAATTTGATAATATGTTTTGGTAATGTTTAAAATTCAGGGAAAGGGCTTTATTGCGACAAGGTTCCGGTAACTTAACTGTTTTACTGGTAAGACTGTCATTTCAGGGGAATGATGAAACGAAAAAGGGGTCAACAATGAACGCTATCTACTGGAATTTAGAATTAATCCACTGGAGTTAGGGTTAAAATTTTAACTATCAAAATATCACCAAATAAGCAATTGCTTCGTTCAAATATAGAAGCAGTTTTCTTCCGGTCATATCTTGACGGGAGATTTTCTAGTAAATATAATATACGCTAAGGCAAATTTCTTTATACACTGAAGCGCCAAAACATTACGACCACCTCTAACTTTTCAAAGAACTCGGCAGGATGACGTGGAGACCACGTAATGAAGTGGGATTGGTATATAACTGGGGCTGGAGAATATCAGGCTTCATTCGAGCACCTCCTTTTGCGAGTCATGGGAAAGGGTAACTATCTTGGCGAATTTAATAGACAGCCAGGTTGTGATGGCTCGAAAACTCAAAACGAGTATCTCACCAACTGCAAGACCGGTAGGCTGTTCACGATCTGCCGTTGTTAGTACTGAAAAAAGGGCGGTGAAACCAACAGTAGGCGTAAAGGTGTTGAACAGCCACGCGTCATCAAAGACACCGGACGTCGAAGACTAGGCCGCCTGGTAAAGCAAAATAGGAGGCAAACAATTCATCGAATGACAGCTCAATACAATGCAGGTGCGAGTGAAATTGTTTCCAAACACACAGTTCAGCGGAAAATGTTGGATATGGGACTGCGCAGCAGACGTCCCACTCGTGTGCCTTTAATGACCAATCATCATCGCCAACTACGCCTATTAGTGGGCCCAAGAACATAGAGACTGGTCCTTGAATGACTGAAAAAAGTTTTGTCTTGTCTGACGAATCGCGATTTCTCGTTCATCACGTGGATAGTCTTGTCAGGGTTCGCCGTCTTTCAGGCGAACAGTTGCTCACGTCTTGTACAGTTGGTCGCAAACAGGCTGGTGGTGGCTGTATTATGGTTTGGGAAACGTTTTCCTGGCAGGCTCTGGGACCCTTAGTTGTGGTAGAACATACCATAATGGCGGTGGACTATCTGATCATTGTGGCAGATCACGTGCACCCGTACATGGTGTCGGTCTTCCCTACTGGAAATGGTTGGAAATGGCATCTTTTAGCAGGACAATGACCCATGTCACAAGGCTAAAATGTTCTGGAGTGGTTCCAGCAGCATGATGATGAATTCCAAATAATGCCCTGGCCACCAAAGTCACCAGATTTAAATTATTTAGAGCACATTTGGGATTTCATGAAAATGCACCTCAGAGATAAAACCCCACCATGTCAAGATATCTCAACTTTGCGTCACAGCTGCAATAACATTTGGTACAATATATTTCCAGACGTCTACCAAGAGCGGTTGGCATCCATGCTAATGCGGGTCGCAGCTGTTTTTCAGGCAGAAGTGGTACAACACGTTATTGACTGGGTGGTTTATTTTTGTCACTTTTTTGTTCTTTCTTTTTCATTACTTTGAATTTTTTTTTTAGGACACACGTAATAAGTTTCTACATAAAATCCATTAAATAAAAAAGATGCTGTTGCACAGTTGTCATTCAATTTTTAGATTATGATGTCAATGCTTGTAGAGTCCCAATATAAAACTATACTATTAATAGAATTGCAGGGTTTTTTTTTTTTTTAAATTTCTGCTGACAAAGGAAGATATATACATTTGAAATCTCTAAATTTTCCGAATGACAGTTGCTTGCTACTAAATCCGTTTAAAGAAAACATAGAAAAGTGCTGCTCATAGAAAAGTGCTGCTTCCGCTGCAAGTTTTCTGATGATATTCCGCAAATTAGATGTCAAACTTTATTTCATCCTCTTTTATTTATATCCGTTAAAGATTTTTTTTTTTTTTTTTTTTTTTTTGTTTTTAGAAGACTGAAGCCATTTTGCTAGGACATGTATACTTTTTCTATATGATTTCTCTTTGTAACAAAGCAGCAAATGAAAAATGTAATAAAGACACTTTAATAATCTCAATACGTTATCTTTAATTCCTTTTGAGTTTTTAACCCTAGAGAAAATACTAAAAACATTAATTTGATGAAACATTGTTTCTTTAGTTGCAAGCATGTAAAATTATACTGAACCTGATTTTTCTAATGATGTTATTTTGACCCATACAACCATTACGGATTCAATATTGAACTCAGGAAAAAAATCAATAAACTGACCAATAAATGGTTTTCCCCAAAACTCGAGGATCGGAACAAATTATATATGCTCTGATTATAGGTACGTAACCGAAATAGTAAGAAACAACATTCTTATCGGCAGACGTCAAATTGGAAAAAGTTATGAGAGCATATAGGGGAGGGTGGCCCAAAGCAGGTAGGTTTTCGAAGAAACTCAAAAATTTCAGTTTTTGGATCTTAATCGCAACAATTTCGGTTTTATTTCCTAGCAGGGTTCTTGAACTTCAAAGTAAAAAATGATTTTTGTATTATTTCAAACACAATATTTATTTATTATCAAACTTAACAAACATGTGAAAAACCCGCTTTGCCCTACCATTGAGCCCAAAGCGGGTAAGCTTAACTAATTGTGGTTTTGGACATTTTCCAATCAAATATGAAGTTATAAATAATTAAAATAGTTAACTAGCTACCTGCCATTGTATAAATAAATATAAAACAGTTGTACTTATCCAATTTAATGTCAGTACATTTGTTTATCTATATATATAAAAATGAATGTTTGTCTGTATGTCATCCATGAACTCAAAAACTACCCGGCAGATTTGGCTGAAACTTTCACCGTTTGTTATTTTTGGTACTGGGAATGTTTATAGACCAGTTCGAAAAAAATCCGATCGATAGTTCCTTTTTTATTCCAATTTAAGTCACAATCCATTGGATAAATACGAATAAAATTATCGGCTGCACAATTTAATTCGCGCGAAAGATCTCATTGATAAGAAGTTAGCTGTTGCCATTTTTCTTGAGTTTGAACAAATAAATTCTTTCTTTATTGTTTTATGGCTTTTCATGCAACGGGGGGATTTAAAACTTTTTCTATTTGATATTTTTAGCGATTGATTGATCTTGCAAACTGCGGGAGTACAAAATTTGAGTATAGTCACGGCTTCACTTGATACCTGGACCGATTATTATGAAAATTGCTATATATATATATATATGTGTATTTTTCCACGGAGAAGGTGCATAATATGCTCATTGAAGCCACTCGCCACCAGGTGGCACTGCAGAGTAGCAACTTCTGCCCCGTTCAACCGATTGTCATGAAAATCAGTATAAGATGTATTTTTTTGTTGGCGTAGCAACGCGCGTCGGTTACAGCTAGTAAAATATAAAAAAAATAACTGAGTTAATTAATAGATTAATTTTATTGTGTGCCATCCTAAAAAATAACTTTTTAAAATTATACTTATCCTATTGAAAGAGAAAATGTACGTCAGCACACTAGTCAAGAAACTTTAAATAAATATATGATTAAATCCTATACCCGCTTTGCCCAAAGACACGTTTTTTATTTCAATAATTAAAACCTTAAATTAATAATTAAAAAAACGGAATGACCATCGTAGTTTATAGGTGGAAAGTGTCAGAATAAGTTAATATTATTAACAATAAAAAAATAAGCTGGTCTACTACTAATCACAAGTTACAAAACTTCCTTTTTTTTTTAAATATATCTTTTTTTTTATTTTAAGCCTCGTTGTGCTATGCTGCTTCACTGCTGCTTCGCTGGGACTGATAATAACTCACGGGTGTTCGGACAAACACGGCATACGTATTCATCGTCGCTAACACACCATGGGGGGGCACCCTTCCCTACGTAGCACGTGTAGCTTTGAGGGAAACATAATCGACACAATTGGGCATTATTTTATCGATTGAAGGCTTTTTTTAAGCAATCATATTTAATATCACAGACCGGAAGACGTTACTGCATTGATTATTAAAACGTTCGGCCTTAAAAACCTATATTTTGGTGAAAATTCGTTTCACGCTAAACACGGACTATGCTTTCGAATAAATTCAGTGCCTAAACTGGATAGGATAGCCTGATTTGTGTAAAAAAACCTACGCACGGCGTGCGTACTAAACAAAAGCTAACTCATCACATTTCAAACACTTTTTTAGGCACCACAGTGTCAAAGGAGAAATCACGTAGCACAATCCACGTACCATGTTAAACGCTTAGGCATCTAAAAAAATTTATCATGCGCCTAAGTCTTGGATATGATATCTAATATAAGATGGACTTTTAAACCTTCTAAGGACTTATTATACCACATTTGCATTTATGAATGCTCCGCGACGTGAAAGTATATGCTGTCCGACTAGACGTGTTAGAAACGTAACGTAGCTGATTTTTTTTTTCTACCAAAGCTTTAGTTTTTCCAAACAATATTTTCCTCTTTCTTAGCCCCCCAAGTTCTTTTCGGAAGCGATGCACCGACGACATAGTTGTTCCCAGTTCTTAATAGTCGCTGATGATGAAAAATGTTTTTAACTGCAAGTATCTTTAATATGCTGGTCAGATTCTTTTGAATATCCTGCAGAGTCTCAAAATGATGTCCTTTTCAGCCATTTTTCAAGTTAAAGAGAAGAAAATCACATTGGACTAGGACAATAGAGTAGATAATTAACAACAGGAATTCCATTTGAGGTCCAATTTCCATGATGGAAACTGCCACACTCATGTTCAAATATTCCGTCAAAATTTGACGTATGGTAAAAGAGTCACTATTCATCCATTATCCTCATTGTCAAAAAAAAGGTCTGCTCTCACAAGATCCTTCACACGTCCACAATTTTTGGAATTTAATATCTTGTTTAACAAGGTTCATCTTCAACGTTCACTTGGCCTTTCAAAAATGATTTGCGCGAGCAAAAAAACTAGTGCTCTTGGAAAGAAAAGTTCCCCATAGGCCTGGTTCAACTTTTCAAAGGTCACACTCACGATATCTTGAAGATTAACTAAATACTTTTTGGCATAATGTTGCTCAGAGTTCCGCTGTTCCAATTCTGTATCAAACTACAAAAACACAAATTCACATGTTGTGATCTCAAAACTACCGTGAGGATTTGTTCGAAGCTAAATCTGGGACTGTGCTTATGCATATAGAAGATATTAACACACCTGCATTGACACGAAGAACATTAAGCATTGGCAGATTGCTCGTAGTGTTGGCAATCAATCACACTACTCTTCTAACGCATCTCGTAATAGCTTTTCAAATTCTGTCAAAACTCAAAAGTTAGGCAAGGGAGTTTTATTACAGATCGAGTTACAGTAAAGAAAACATCAAAATTTCTTAAACTGTGATCCTTGAGCGTTAGAAGACTTTTGACAACGACTTACTCTCCAAAGGCTCTCAGTCAGATGTTGGAATAGTCTTCAGAGCACATACCAATTGTTTTAGATAACACCTAATATCCCGTGCGCGGCTTCTCTCCGCTCCTTTACGTGCGATTTTTTCGTTAAGATTACGAAAAAATCGCTAGTCTCAAGAATCGAACAAGCTGCCCATCGTGAGTTCGGTCCTTACCCTCATATAATGTTTCTGAAGTGAAAACTTCTTTAGGCGCTGGGTATTTTTTGAGATGAGAAAAAACAATGTTTCTGACATCGGTGAGACATTGTGTTTGTGTGTGTGTGCCGTTGCCACTCTGAAAATGGACAGCTAATTGTTATGGTTGCGGTTTATATTTCACCGGATAAGTCTTCAAGCGCAATACGAGAATTTCTGAATGAAAATTTGTTTATTTTAAAAATGATTTTGCATTACTTCAAGATAAAACTGGGAAGAGCTTTGATGATATGCCTATGATTTTGAGTGGGGAATTCAACATCAACTTTGCAGATGATAAAAATCTACCATTAATTGAATTTTTAAGTGGAGAATTTAATTTAACGATGTTTGATGATTGCAATCTTAGCACAACGAGATATAAAAGTGCAATTGATGCAGTCTTTAAACGATATCTAAACATATTCGAATCGAAGTTTTTTATTTTCTATTTGGTTACCATAAACCTAAAGTATCAGTTTTGGAATATAATAATGATGATGATGATCATGGCGTAAAAAAAATCGTGATACTGAATTTGAATGATATATATGAATTTGAAAAAATAAAAAAATAGATTTTTTTTTATTTAATTCATTTTTTTTAAGGATTTTTTTTTTTAAATTAACCCCGAATTATCTGGCATGCCTCAAAAATTCGAATTTTCCGGCATGATGGTCAATCTCACGGCATATCGGCTTTTCCGCCAAGTCAGCTAAAGAGGGTTAATGCTGTAAATTGAATGCGTGGAAAGTTCAGAATGTGTATTGTTTGTTATTTTTATGCATGGAAAACTGAATAACACAAGCTAAGAATTTATTTTCGAATATTTCCAATATATTTGCATCAATATTTACTTTATGAACGAACAGAAATAGACCAACCAAAATGTAAATAATTGATGCTCGCATTGCTGACAAACGTATAAAAACTAGACTGTAGCTGATATTTTGAATCTGCAAATTATAAAACTTTAATTTTTGAAACTACAATTAGTTTTAAATGAAAATTAAACACACACCACACACACTCGCGCGCGCGTACAAACATACCAAATTTCTTTTGTATTATTATGTTTTCACTTCTGTCGGCAGAAGTGACTGCTTATTTTTTTTTCTTTTAATGTTTTGCGGAGTTTGGGACAGCGTTGTTGTACTATTTCTGGCCGAGTAGACAAGTACCAGGAAAAAAATATCGACTTAGTCATTGGTCTAAGTGTTGATGCATATTCTAACTTCCAGCTGACCTCATTTGGTTAGCCTTTTTTCCCCCACCTTTTTAGCCCTTCCTTATAAAAAGGACCGTTAAAATAAAAAACCACCTGCTTCGTCTTGCAATGATTTTTTCAATGAAAGTTGTCAAAGTAGACGATGAGACCCGCACGAAAGTTTGCAGGCGACAGATACCTGTCGTGCTTAGAAATTAAGACACCATCCATCTCGCAGTCTGGATGCAGAAGTGTTGCGAGTTACAGTAGTTTCACGTAAGAATCGTTCTCGATTAGCATCGATGACGAGACATCGATGTTTGAAATGAAAATACTAATGGCATTGATACGAATACATCCATCAAAAAGCATTGACAATTTCAAACATCGCTTATGTGATACATCCGATTTTTTTCAATCACATACCTTAAACAATTCACCTTACCAATTGATACATACCTTAGCAACCTCTACACTGCAAAAAATAAACTGTTGTTTTTACAGTATAATACTGGCAGCTCACATTCCAAAGAAAAACTGTAAAATTTACAGTTCTAAACTGTAAAATTTGCAGTAATATACTGTCCTATAACAGACTTTTATTGTGAAATTTACAGCGCTAAACTGTAAAATTAGCAGTAATATACTGTCTTTCAATGGAATTGCTATGTGAAATTAACAATGATTAACTGTAAAATTAGCAGTAATATACTGTTTTTTAATGGAACTGACCTGTAAAACTTACAGCGTCAAACTGTAAAATTAGCAGTAATATACTGTTTAAGGAATGACTTGACCTGTAAATTTAACAGAGATAATATGTAAAAATAACAGAAATGTACTGTTTTTTAACGGAATTGCCCTGCAAAATTGACAGTATCAAACTGTAAAGTTAGCAGTATTATGCTGGGAAATCAGCTAAATTGCACCACAAAAACAGCAGTAGCATACGGTTTTATAAATGATTTGTACAGTAAAATTAACAGCAGTAAACCATAAAATAAAAAAATTTTGGAAAAAAAAATAGAACCGACTTCAAAATTGCTCTAAAAAGTGAAAAATAATTTTATTCTTTAAACACCATCGATAATTCTTTTAAACATAATTTTTGAAGTTGGCGCAAAAACGATCGATAAAATCATTCACAGCCATAACTCAACTACAAGTATAAATTTAACCAGGTCTAGTTTCTTCACTGCCACATGCATTACGCATTGATGACAGCATATTTGAGTAACGATATAAATGTTTCGTTCCTAACTTTGGATGATTTTTTGATAAAAATATGAACGAAGCATGGTTACAATGGATTTTACTTTTGTTTTTGCACCAACTTCAAAAATTATGTTTAAAAGTATTATCGATGGTGTTTAAAGAATAAAATTATTTTTCACTTTTTAGAGCAATTTTGAAGTCGGTTCTATTTTTTTTTCCAAAATTTTTTTATTTCATTCTTTTTAGTGTAAATGTAGATATTTCAGTAAAAGTAAGAAGTTACCTAGTAAGAAGTTCGGCTCTATATCACTGTATTGCTTTAGAAAAGCCTTTATTCAAAATTATCATTACAATTACTATTAATGTTACTGTTATATGGCACCAAACTTTTATAACAATGAGTTTCATATTGTCGCGTAGATGAAGATAGCGAAGACAATGTGAAAGCCAAATGAAGCGAATACTCGTCAGTCTCAACTCGAGATCTTTATTCAGAACCACGAATGAACGTTACATCTCCTTATATACAACTTGAGAAAGTGCTGGAACTTTCCAGACTTGGAAAGATACAGAAATTAACAGAACATTCGAGAAAAAAACTGGAAACAGTAGAAACTAAATTTTAGTAAAATTCACTTTGTCCTAGTCGGGATTTGAACCCGGGCCGCTCGTGTGGGAGGCGAGAATTCTACCACTGAGCCACCGTTATCCACGGATGAAAAGTGCGAACTTCGCTACAATATCATTTAATAGGGAAATTGCATAAAATTTACTGTTTTTTGCCCATAACTTTTTTTCTGAAGAACAAATATGGTCAAACAAAGTAATGGGACCTAAGTTGAGCCATCCCCTATCCATTAAAAAAATAATCATCAAAATCGGTTCACTAGGTGAGACGCTATGAGTGGACAAACAAAAAAAAAAAAAACATACATACGGTATGAACTGATAACCGCCTCCTTTTTGAAGTCGGTTAATAAATAGTTATCAATTTTTATGCAAAACGTATCGCTGTC